>NC_037668.1:70948666-71177294 GCF_003255815.1 Theropithecus gelada | reverse complement strand
CCGCCTCAGCCTCCCAAGTAGCTGAGACTACAGGCGCCCGCCACCACGCCCGGCTAGTTTTTTGTATTTTTAGTAGAGACGGGGTTTCACCATGTTAGCCAGGATAGTCTCGATCTCCTGACCTCGTGATCCATCCGCCTCGGCCTCCCAAAGTGCTGGGATTACAGGCTTGAGCCACCGCGCCCGGCCTAGCGTGGTATTTTCAATGTTCATTTACAATATAGCATGCATTAGTATTTCATTCACTGCCCCCCACTCTTTTTTTCTGAGACTGGATCTCACTCCATCGCCTAGGCTGGAGTACAGTGGCACGATCACAGCTCACTGCAGCCTTGACCTCCCAGGCTCAGGTGATCCACTCACCTGAGCTTCCTGAGTAGCTGGGACTACAGGCATGCACCATCACTCCTGGCAAATTTTTGTATTTTTTGTAGAGACAGGGTTTTGCCATGTTGCTCAGGCTGGTCTTGACCTCCTGGGCTTAAGCGATCTGCCTGCCTCAGCCTCCTAAAGTGCTGGGGTTACAGGTACAAGCCATCATGCCCAGCCTTCATTCCCTTTTAATGGCTGAATAATATTCCACTGTATGGATATACCATATACCATTTATCCATTCATCAGATGATGAACATTTGAGTTGTTTCTACTTTTTGGCTATTATGAATAATATTGCTATAAACATCCATGTACATATTTTTGTGTGCACATACATTCTCATTTCTCTTGGGCATATATGCCTAGGAGTGGAATTTCTGGGTCTTCTGAGAACTCTATGTGTAGAGTTTCCACATGTTTAAGGAACTGCCAGACTGGTTTCCAAAGAGGCTGCACAATTTTACATTCCCACCAACAGTGTATGATGGTTCCATTTTCTTCCTTGCCAACACTTGTTATGTTTTTCATTATAGCCATCTTAGTGTGTATGAAGTAGTATCTCACATTGGTTTTGATTTGCATTTCCTGATGACTCCTCATGTTGAACATCTTTTTCATGTGCTTATTGGCCATTTGTTTTTCTTTTTTGGAGAAAGGTCTATTCAGATCCTTTGTCCATTAAAAGATACTGGGTTATCTGCCACTTTACTATTGAGTTATAAGACTTCTTTATATTAATATATTCTAGATACAAGTCTCTTACAGGATATGTGACTTGCAAATGTTTTCTTCTATTCTGTGATTTTCACTTTCCTGATACTGTCCTTTGATGCACAAAAGTTTTCAATTTTGATGAATTCTAACTTATGTATTTTTTATTTTGTTACCTGTACCTTTGCTGTTACATCTAAAAATCCACTGCCAAATCTGAGGTAATTATTATTTACTTCTATGCTTTCTTTAAGGGCTTTATAATTTTGGTTCTAATATTTAGGTCTTTGACCCACTTTGAGTTAATTTTTGTATGTGGTGTTTGGGTAGGAGTCCAAATTCATTCTTTTGCATGTAGCTATCCAGTTGTCCCTGCACCATTTGTTGAAGACTATTCTTTCCCCGTTAAATGGCCTTGGCACCTCTGTTGAAAATCAGTTGACCACAGACACATGGGTTTAGTTCTGCACTCTCAATTCTGTTCCATTGATCTCATAAGTTTGTATCTAAAAAAAGATACAAAAATTAGCCGGGCATGGTGGCGGGCACCTGTAGTCTCAGCTACTGGGGAGGCTGAGGCAGGAGAATAGAGTGAACCTGGGAGGCGAAGCTTGCAGTGAGCCGAGATCACGCCACTGCACTCCAGCCTGGGCCACAGAACGAGACTGTCTCAAAAAAAAAAAAAAAGTTTGCCAAAAAAAAAATTTGTATACTTTAATGTTTGTTTCCCGTATAAGTCTGAAGATCCAGCGAGGTAAAGGCCATGTCTATATATTGTTTCTTTTTTCTTTTTTCTTTTTTTTTTTTTTTTTGAGACAGAGTCTCGTTCTGCGGCCCAGGCTGGAGTGCAGTGGCGTTATCTCGGCTTAATGCAAGCTCCACCTCCTGGGTTCACGCCATTCTCCTGCCTCAGCCTCCCGAGTAGCTGGGACTACAGGTGCCCGCCACCTCGCCCAACTAATTTTTTGCATTTTTAGTAGAGATGGGGTTTCACCATATTAGCCAGGATGGTCTCCATCTTCTGACCTCGTGATCTGCCCGCCTCGGCCTCCCAAAGTGCTGGGATTACAGGCATGAGCCACGGCGCCCGGCCAATTTCTGTCTCTTGGGTTTAACTACGCCCCTCACCCCAAGATTGACCAGCAGTAAAAGGTAGACATTGAATGGAGCTTATTAGAACATTTATTTTTTTCTGAATGACAGGCCGGGAGTGGGAGTAGCTGAACAGGGCATGTTAGTGGTATGAGTGCTGGCTTAAGCAGAGGAGCTGGAGTGGGGGTTTGTGTTGGGGAAGGAGTGGGATGGGAAGCACACCTGTGGGGCAGCTGAACTAGAAGGAAGGATGCCCAGGATAGCTATGAGACACCTACAAAGCATGAGGACCCAGTTCCCCTAAGCCCACCCCATCCCCAGATCCCTTTTTTTCTCCCTTAAGTTAAAAAAATTCATTGAGGCAGCTTAAGTCAGAGGCTGTAAGGGTCAGACTGGTCACAGGTTAGACAGCAGAGTTTGCTCCGGCCAGCAGAGCCAGGTTCTGGCTGGATGGCAGCTCAGGCCTCCTCAGCTGTGGCATCAATGCCCGCGTAAGTGAAGTTCTCAAACAGCGACATGTTCACATAGGCCTGGGGGCAGAGCAAGCTTTAGTGGGGGCCAGGAATAGGGATGAATCTGGCCGCAAGCTCTTTGACTTCCATGTGGTTGGGGCATTTGAACTGACACTGATTTGTTCTGGAGACTCAAGATGGCCCCATGGCCAAGAGTGGCCTTTACCAGCCCAGGGCAGTGAAGGCATCAGGCCACAGCTGGGGCCTCAGGTGAGAGGCCCTCAATGCCACTGTTAGAGGACGGTTTTTATATGCACTCTTTCAGTGAATTCTTGGCTTATGCATTCATTCATTAAGTAACTTATCTGTTCAAAAGCCATTTTAGATGACTCACCCATTTATATGGTTATTTGATCATTCCCTCATTCTTAAGATGGTTAATCATTAATTTACTTGAAGAACTCTTCATATTTACTAATTTTGATATATTTTTCATTATATTTATTTGATAATTCACTTATTCACATGGTTAGTAGATTCAGTTATTGAATTACATGTTTATATGATTATTGTATCATCTATCCACTAATTCCATTCATTCATTCATTCATACAGTTACTGTATCACTCATTTACCCATCCATCCATTTGGTTAGTGACCATTCATGCACTCTGCTCTGGCTCTGGCAGGTGGGGAGAGGTGTCCCAGATGAGAATGGGCTGATGGCCTCAGCAGAGGACAGGCAAGCAGTCTGGGACTTGGGACTCAAGGGAGGGATTTGCTGCTGGGGCTAAGCAGTGGCCTTGAAAGAGTTTTGGAAGGGCCTGGTGTCTAACCCAGTGAGGGCTGGAAAGGCAGGCTGCATCCTGGGGCCCAGCCTAGCTGTGGTGACAGCCCCCAGTGAGGGAGTTTGGGCAGGTAGTGTGGTTGGGACAGGGTCACGGCACCTCTGAGAGGGCACTCTGGAGCACTCTGTGAGCCCAACCCGCCACCTCAGCCCGTCTCCTCACCTTCCTGGCTTCCAGCATGCGGCCTAGCTGCAGCGCAATCTGGGCAAAGGGGGGTCGCTCATAGGGACGGTCCCGCCAGCACTGACGCATCAGCTCGTACCTGCGAGGGGGCATTGCTGAGATGAGGAGTCAGGCCAGCTGGGGTGATGGGGTCACAGGGATCAAAGCTGAGGTCACTCATCACAGAGATAGGGTCATGGAGCTCAAGGATGGGGTGACTCACACTTCATCGTCACAGTTTCGAGGCTGCTCCATGCGGTAGCCCTGGGGCAGCTTTTCGTAGAGCTCGGCACAGGTCATCCCACAGTAGGGTGTACCTCCTGCGAGGGGACAAAGTGCTCTTGGTCCAGGGCTCCACGTGGGGTAAGGTGGGGCACTCTGGGCAATGGGGGTTAGGAACTCACCAAGGCTCACTATCTCCCAGAGAAGGACCCCAAAGGACCAGCTGAAATAAGAAGGATGCACTTAGTTACCTTCTAGGCCCTGGCCCCTAGCAGTTTAGTTTCTACCTGCCCAAGATGTGCAGTACCTCCCAGCCCCCCTGTATGTGTCTACTCTGTAAGTATCTGGCCTTGGCCAGCTGTTGTCTCTGCTCCAGTGAAGCTCCTTCATACTGCCCCCATCCCTGGGCTCAACACCATTAGAGCTAATTTTTTTTTTTCTTGAAACAGACCCTGTCACCCAGGCTGGAGTGCAGTGGCTTACTGCAGCCTCAACCTCCCAGGAACAAGTGGTCCTCCCGCCTCAGTCTCCCTTATAGCTGGCATGTGCCACCATGCTCAGCTAATGTTTTGTTTGTTTATTTATTTATTTATTTATGAGACAGAGTCTTGCTCTGTCGCCCAGGCTGGAATGCAGTGGCGAGATCTCAGCTCACTGCAAGCTCTGCCTCCCGGGTTCACACCATTCTCCTGCCTCAGCCTCCCCAGTAGCTGGGACTACAGGCGCCCACCACCACGCCTGGCTAATTTCTTTTTGTATTTTTAGTAGAGACGGGGTTTCACTGTGTTAACCAGGATGGTCTCAATCTCCTGACTTCGTGATCCGCCCACCTTGGCCTCCCAAAGTGCTGGGATTACAGATGTGAGCCACCACGCCCGGCCATGTTTTGTATTTTTAGTAAAGACAGGGTCTTGCCATCTTGCCCAGGCTGGTCTCAAACTCCGGGTCTCCAGTGATTTGCCTGCCTGGCCTCCCACAGTGCTGGGATTACACATGTGGGCCACCACAGCCAGCCGAGCTAACATTTTCATTGAGCACTTACTGTGGTCCAGGCACTGGTCATTTAACAGATATGTTAATTCATTTAACCCTCACACCAACCCTATGATACAGATTCTATTATTCTTGCCATTTTACAGATGAAGACACTGAGGCACTGAGAGGTTAGCTAGATTGCCCAAGGCCATACAGCTAGTTAGTGGCAGAGCAAGTGTTCAAACCCAGGCAGTCTGGCTCCAAAGCTCTTGCTCTTGACTGCATCTCACTTTGTAACAGCCTCTGTGTAGTGTGCATCAGGCCTGAGACCAGGGGAGAGAGTTCAAGGAGGTGGAGGGAATCTAGGGAGTGTTGGGGCAGAAGCAGGAAGTAGGCATGTAGTGGTCAGAGGGGTGATCAGTGTGGTAAGCAGTGAGCCGTGCAGGCAAGGACAAAGGGCTTGGGGCAAGGGGTAGGTTCAGACCAAGATGGACATCCCTGGAGAGACAGGAGGAGTGTGCCAAGAGGGCTGTCTGCAGGGGAGGGGCACAGAGAGGGAGTCTTGGGGGTCATGCTCTGGTAAGATCCTCAGGTGGGCATGACATTGCCCTTCAGGGAGGAAGATGAGAGCAATTCCTGAGTGGCCTCTCCATCTACCTCAGGAAGCATCCACCAGCATTCCCAAACCTCTCCAAGGCATCCCCCTGTCACTTACACAAACATAATCTGAAACTACCTTTACCCCAGTCCTATCCCTGAAACACCTTCTGAGACTCCTTCCAGCTAGCCCCACCTTGGCTGGGTACTTTATACCAAAGACACACCCGTGTCACACCTGGAACACAGCCCAGGTCATGCCTTAGACCACCCACGACATTTCTGAGATGTGTCTAGGTCAGGCCTGTGTGATTCTTGGGGCCAAGCCCTCCTGTGCCCTCCCATCCTACACTCACACATCACTCTTGGTGGTATAGACACTGTAGTTCAGGGACTCAATGGCCATCCAGCGCACGGGGAGACGCCCCTAGGAGAGAATGGGTTTAAGGGGCTGAGTGTGGAGGAAGGGCCTGTTTGAGGCCCCTATGGGGCAGGGCCAGGCACAAGCCCTAAGGGTGAGGGTTGAATGAGACTCACCATCGTCTTCTTCACATAAACCTCCTCTCCTCGAGAAAGCCCGAAGTCTGCAATCTTGGAGGCCAGGTTCTCTCCGACCAGCACATTTCGGGCAGCCAGGTCCCTGTGGATGAACTGTAGGCAGGGTCAGAAGTCAGGAGAGACTGGGGATAAGGGAGCCCAGGCCAGTCAGGCCAGTAAGGAGTCAGTCTTTGTGGGTACCCTGGTTGCCTTCAGTACCCCATACTCTTTCTCCGCCCCACCTGGCTGAAATCTCATCAGCTGACTCATGTCTGAGAAAGATCAGTGTTGGTTCTCACCCGCTCCTTCCTGGGCCATGGCCAAGTTCAGGCTGGATCCCTTTTCCTGAGACAGTGGTGGCCATACTGCACCTTCTCTTTCCATGCTTCTCCCCCTCCCTCTTCCCATCCCCTGGGTTCCAGTTTCTCTCCCTTAGAGAAACTTTCTTCTCCCCAGCTTCCCCAGAGACCTCTCTCCACCAGCCCCTCCCTCTGCACTGGCCCTATCCCCTGCCCCTCTGCTTTCAAACATACTCAAAACTTTACTATCTTTAAAATGCTGGCCAGGTGCTGTGGCTCATGCCTGTAATCCCAGCACTTTGGGAGGCTGAGGCGGGTGGATCACTTGAGGTCGCGAGTTCAAGACCAGCCTGGCCAGCATGGTGAAACCCCCGTCTCTACTAAAAATACGAAAATTAGCTGGCCGTGGTGGTGCATGCCTATAATCCCAGCTACTCAGGAGACTGAGGCAGGAGAACTGCTCGAACCTGGGAGGCAGAGGTGTAGTGAGCCAAAATCGTGCCACTGCACTCCAGCCTGGGCAAAAAAATGAGACTCAGTCTCAAAAAAAAAAGAATAAAATGCCTTCCCTCAGTCTTACATTCCCCTGGACAGTCATCCCCCTGTCCTTTCATTCAGGCCTGAGCTGACTTGGGCTTGGATCTCTGCTCTTCCCTCTCTCCGGCAGATCGTACCAGGTCCATTGCCATTAGGCACCATCTGTGGGGTGACAGCTCACACGCAGATGCTGTCTCCAGCCTGGGCCTCTCTCCTGAGTTCCAGGCTAGCATCTAGACCTGCTCACTCACCACCTGCACCCTCCATACTGGAAGTCCCCACCTCCTCCAGACCTGCCCCTTGGCCCTGCCTCCTCGCTCTGCTCGCACCCACACACCCACTTGGGCCAGGAACCTCAATCCCCACATCCAATCAGGGCCGGCTGACTTCTTCCCCTGACATCAGCCCAGTGGCTTCCCCCTCTGGCCTCCACCCGCCCCCACTCACACACACCTGCTTCTCACTCAGGTACTGCATGCCATTGGCTGCATCACTGGCGAAACGCAGCAGCTGCCGGGAGCTGAGGGTAGAGGCTGTCCCATGCTCTCGAGCAAAAGCTGGGTCAGTCTCTAGGACCCGGCTTTTCCGCAGAAAATCTAGCAGGTTCCCGTAGGGGGCATATTCAATAGCGATATACAAGTAACCTGAGAGGCAAAGAGACAGACCGTGGTGATTTAGACACAGGGAACCTAGGGTGGGAGCAGGCACCCGATGGCAACAGACAGGGATGAGGGAGGATCGAGGGCGATGCACAGGTCGCCAGCAGCCCCTGGCAAGCTAGTCATGTGGTGGAGGTGATGGCTGAGGATGGGGGTTTGGAAGAAGGGGTAGGTGATGAGCAGGGAGCTCACCTCGGTTCTTACAGGCCCCCAGGAGGTTGATGATGTTGGGGTGATGCCCCAATTTGCACAGAACTTCCAGTTCTCCAGCAAAGTCACGATGGTCATTTTCGGAGGCATACTCTGTAAAGAATCCAGTATTACTTTTGCCAGAAATAACTCTGGAGAAAGGGCTGGCAAGGGCTGGGGTCAATTGCTGGAGGAAGCCAGGTGGGGCCTGGGATTTGTGGGACAAAGGAGAGCATTGGGGCTGGGCCAGGGGTCGCCCCAGTGGACCTTTCAGCATCTTGATGGCTGCATTCATCTTCAGCCCATCCTTCTTGATCATGGCCCGGATGACCTGGCCGAAGTTCCCCTCCCCGATGAGGTCCTCAAAGGTGATGTCCTCCCACTCCAGCACTGGGTAGCTCAGGGGCTCAGGCTGCGGTTTTGGCCGCCGGGTCAGTGTCAAAGTCCCTGAGCTGAACTGCAGGATGGTCTCCTCGCCCTTCACAGGATGAGACAAGAGGGTAGACAGTCCACACGAGAGTTAAAGGGGGCAGAAGGAGGCACAGACAGGCACACAAGGAGGTTTCAGTGTCAGACAAGTGGGCAGAGACCCAGACAGAGGGCACCCTGGTGGTCAGCCAGGGACGGACAGGCAGACAGAGGACATAACTGAGACAGAATCTTAGGTAACAGAGCCACAGGTAGGCTGCTGGGTGGGCAGATGTCCAAGGAGAGAAATGCAGAGGCTGCAGCGGGGGGATCAGGTGTGCAGGACTCTGGAAGGCAGAACCAGGGCTTGTGGGTAAAGTTGCTAGAAGCCACAATGTGGGTCAATGGAAGGAGGATATTTCTAACATTTAAAACAGAAAAGGATTGGAATGAGCTTCCTATGACTGTGCTAATCCCACAACCAGGGTTTTTTTTTTTTTTGGAGGGGTCACCAGGGAAGCTCTGGAGAAGATTCCAGCCTTAGGGAGTAGGCCAGGGTATATTCCCTGAACACCTACTACATGCTCAGCCCTGAGTTGCTGGGAGCCAGTGGAGGGGTTTTCTTCTCCACAGTAGCAGAGGCAGAGATTACCCTGTCCACACACTTGGCTTCTCTCCATAGCTCTAAAACCAGGCCAGGACCTGCAAATAGCAAAACCATAACAAAGAGGAATGTCCAATTCCCTAATTGAGTAGGAGGAGGCCATCTGGGCGGGGCTGATGGCAGGAAAAGGAAATAAGTGAACAGGACCAAAGAAGCTACCAATATGAGAACTGGAAGAAGGGTTAAGATAGACCTTCTGGTGGAGCTTCCTAAGTGCACTGAAGCCCAGCTTGATGGGCAAGGGCTGAGGACCTGGGGCACCGGGATTTGCATGAAGCACTGGTGCTGATGGCACATACCAAATGCACGTGATGTTCTTGGTGCATGCATGTATAGGTCCATATACACACGCAGGCCTGAAGGTGCACAGGCATAGGGACACGTGCATCTGGGACACATGCATTTACACATGGGGCACTCACAGGGGATGCACGTGTGCACTCATACATGGGGCGCACGCATTTGTGCACACACATTTCCTATCCATATGCAGGCACATGTACCAGGGATATATCCTTTTGTTTGTTTTGAGACAGGGTCTCGGTCTGTTGCCTAGGCGAAAGCGCAGTGGCATGATGTCAGCTCATTGCAGCCTCAAGCTTTTGAGTGCAAGCAATCCTCCCACCTCAGCCTCCCGAGTAGGTGGGCCCACAGGTGCACACCTCCATGCCCATCTAATTTTCATATTTTCTTTTATTGTAGAGATGGAGTTTTGCCATGTTGCCCAGGCTAGGGGGATATATCTTGATATATACTATGACACCATGTCTGTTCAAGACTGCTTTCCCACCTCCTGCCGTCAACATCTGTATCCACTACCCTCCCCCACCACAGCAGTGAGGGCTTTCTGTGCACTGACCTCAGAGGAAGGGCCAACACAGCTTGGAACAAAGAAGCCAACTGAATCTCTGAATGGATTTTTTTTTTTTTGGAAGTGGAGTCTCACTCACTCTGTCGCCCAGGCTGGAGAGCAGTGGCATGATCTTGGCTCACTGCAACTTCTGCCATCCGGGTTCAAGCGATTCTCCTGCCTCAGCCTCCCTAGTAGCTGGGATTACAGGCACCTGCCACTGTGCCTGGCTAATTTTTGTTGTTTTAGTAGAGATGGGGTTTCACCAATTGGGCAGGCTGGTCTTGAACTCCTGACCTCGTGATCCACCCGCCTCAGCCTCCCAAAGTGCTGGGATTACAGGCGTGAGCCACCACCTCCCGGTCTCTGAATGGATTTTTTAAAGGCATAGCAGGGACACTAGCTTTTCTATCACAAGGGTCAGCCCTTGAGAGAGAAGAGGGTTTTCTTTCTTTTTTTTATTTTTTATTTGAAATGCCAAAGCTTAGCTCTCAATATTAAGAGTCCAGGCCTGGAAGGCCAAGGACAGAGTTCGGATCTTAAGTGACGACTATGAGGAAGCCCTCAGAGGAGACAGGACCTGCGGATGGGTGGCTAGAAGGAAGAATGTGACAGGATGAAGGGATAGTGGGTCTGCTCCCACGCCCCACCTCTAAGCAGGGGCCTGAGGGATGGAAGGGTGTGGGCCACAGGAGGACAGAAAACTCAGGCAGGATTACAGGGAAGCCAGGAGGAGTGGAGGTTTTTGCTTCCTCTTTCAAGGAGCAATGGGTGAGGTTGCAGGCCAGCACAATTCTAGAATGGTAGAAACAGTTGTCTAAGTGGGACAGTGGGTCTGAGGGCCACAGAATATGCCTCCCTCCATAAGGTATAAGGAAGCCCCTACAGTTCTTTAGTTCTTTCTCTTTTTCTTTTTTTATTTTTTTGAGACAGGGTCTTGCTCTATTGCCCAGTCTGGAGTGCAGTGGCAACATCTCAGCTCACTGCAACCTCCACCTCCTGGGTTCAAGAAATTCTCCTGCCTCAGCCTCCTGAGTAGCTGGGATTACAGGCGTGTGCCACCATGCCTGGCTAATTTTTGTATTTTTAGTAGAGACGGGTTTTCACCATGTTGGTCAGGCTGGTCTCGAACTCCTGACTTCAGGCGATCTGCCCGCCTCAGCCTCCCAAAATGCTGGGATTACAGGCGTGAGCTGCTGCGCCCGGCCCCTTTCTTAAGTCTCCGAAAGGAGGCCCTGGGATTTGCAAGAATGGAGGTTAGGATGAGGAGGTCACAGCATGACTGGCCTACTGGCAGGTGACCACAGTAGAGCTAAGGACATCAGCCAAAGATGTGTGCAGACAGAGGCTGGCTCTCAAGTCCAGGAAGGCCTGCAAGGACAGAGGCCAGCATGAACCCCAAGTGTCCTTGCATTTGATCACCTTGCTATTTAGGCCTAGATAACCGCTAGGGAGAAGGAAAACGGGAGAGGAAAATCTCCAATTGACAGAGCCCAAACCTGGAGTGTCCCTCATGAAATATGGTCATCACGGAATTCTTTTGAATTGGGAATATTAAATATTTCACCAC
The DNA here is from genome assembly GCF_003255815.1 of Theropithecus gelada. Taxonomy (NCBI): domain Eukaryota; kingdom Metazoa; phylum Chordata; class Mammalia; order Primates; family Cercopithecidae; genus Theropithecus; species Theropithecus gelada. The sequence goes on along the minus strand of NC_037668.1, from coordinate 71,166,147 downwards.
TAATATAAATGGGCTCGTGAGCTGAGTTCAGTTTTAGAGAAATAAAGAAAATTATATTTTGTACTCTTTAACATTGTTGAGTGTAATCTTTTACCTGCTACACAAACACACGCACACACACACAAGGTGTACAAGGTCTTGTGTGTAGTCAGGTAGAAACACATACACGGGCTGTGAGCATGCACCCGGGGGCGGGGCGGGTCACTGACCGAGCCTGACTGGTAGGTGAAGGTGCGTCTCCGATGCAGGCAGCTTCTGCGGATGCACACCAGGGTTAAAAGGGCTGCCAGGATGGTGAGGCAGGTGGCAGACACGGAGCCCACCACCGCCAGGATCAGCTGCTGATCCAGGCCCTCTTCTGCTGCCCGGCTCTCTTGGACTGGGCCCTCAGCCTGCAGCCCTGGATACAGTGAGAGGGGCAGATTGTGGGGACACCGGGGTCAGGGAACCCAGAGGCCACCATGGGGTTACACAGAGGGAGAGGTGACAGATCCCAGTGCCAGGACTGTCAGGAAATCACTTGGGCCACATGAAGGAAGGGATGAGGGGTGTCAGAGGGGTGACATGATTTTCCCAGCCCTAGGACAGTGGATCATGAGAAGGGAAGGCTGAGTCCCCCGGACTGGGGCTGAGTCTTTGTTGGGAGGGGCCTGGGATGCCCTAGTTCCACAGCAGGGGGTGATGTGGAGGGAGAGCACGCTGAGCTCTCCCCGCTCAGAGCCCGGGGGTCCCGTGGGCCTTCCCCTCTCACCGTTGCCCAGGGTAGACTCTTCTACTGTGTTGCTCCAGTCCCCGAGCCCCTGAATGCTGGCCCGCACGCGGAAGAGGTAGCGCGTGCTGGCGTTGAGGCCACGGATGATGGTGCTTGTCTCCTCAGGCCTGTCCACGTCTATCCACAGTGGGTCTCCTGCACCCCCAGCCACCTGCACCTCCACAACGTACTTGGATATCGGCCCAGGCAGAGCCTCCGGGTGCTGCCATGTCAGCTGGATCTCGGAGTCTGAGACAGCCTGGGCGTGGAGGTGTCGGGGGGCTGGAGGCCCTGAGGAGATGGGGGCGGGAAGGCAAGGCTCAGACGGGACTGGGCCATGTAGCTGTGGCGCTGGACACATCTGCTCTAGCTGTGCCCCCTGCTCTGTGGGTCCACGCACAGGAGCCACCCTGCCAACTTCCTCCTCCCCACCAGCCTGAATTCCTTTCCATTCCCCCAGGCCACCTTCACCCCCAAGCTTCTGCTTCTCCTTGTACTACTTGTATCCCAAGTCCTCTCCACATCCTCCCATGCCCCCTGCTCCCCAAGTCTCTTGCCCTCCCATGACCCTGGTTCTCGCCATGAACCCTGACCTCCCCATGCTCTCCCCACATGCTCCTGGTGATCTGTGTCCTCCTGGTATCCTGGATCTTCCCCAAGTCCCATGTCCCCGCTGGGGTCATGTCTGCCTAATACCCTAGGCATGTCCCATGTCCTCTCCATGTCCATTAATCTATAGCCTCCTGTGTCTCCTAGGTCTCATGTGTCCCTGCGTCCCACGTCCTCCCCCAACCCCCAGCTATCCCTGCGCCCTGGGCATACCACTGGGGGGCAGAAGCACGTGTGCAGGGGGCGAGGCTGGGCCCAGGAGAGTGCAGTGGTAGAGCTGCACATCCAGCTGGTAGTGAGTGCCAGGCGTAAGTCCCGTCAGGAGGGCAGTGCGGGCCTGGGGGGATGAGACGTTCTCCCGCCGCTCCTGCCCCCGTGTCCCGTCCCACAGGCGCAGCAGGAAACCGTCGCCCACCAGTGGCCCGGGCACCAAGGGCAAGGACCAGCTCACTCGCAGCCGGTCAGGGCCTTCCACATGCCAGCCCTCCAGCCATGGCTGCAACAAAGGCTCTGGGGCCAGAGGTCAGGGGTCAGAACTGTCCAGTAGGTACTTGGGGCTGGACAGGACAGTGATCCCCAGTGAACAAGGAAGAACAACCTCCAATGGGAAAGGCAGGGGTCCCTGGGGTGGACAGGACAGTAACTGCTGGGGGGACAGGAAGAGATGACTCTTGGCCTCTCACCAGGACAGTCTGTGGTCATGAGGGTGGGAGGCCCCCAGGCCCCCTCTCCTCCTTCCCCTGGCCGGCTCAGCTGCACACGAACACTGTATCCTGTCTTTGGCCTTAGGTTCATTAATGTCACGTTCTCACTGGGGTCCACTGGGGGTGGGGTGTACAGCACACATCATTCAGCCCCCACCTCTTCTAGAAGCTTCCATGCTCCCTTCAGCCCCCTCAAACCATTTGCCCTCCCTCTCCTGCTCACCGTATCCCTTCACTATTACCCAACACCCCTGTCCTGCCCCAGCTCTCTCCCTACTCACCCACAATGGTCGACCAGTCCATGGTACTGTCCTGGGGCCGGTAGTGCAGGCGGACGGAGGAGATGGGTCCATCACCAGAGAACGAGACCAGCGGGGAGACCACAAGCTGGCGGCTCTGCTTGGTCAGGAGCCGAGGTGCAACCAGGGGCACGGGGGGCACTGCCAGGAGACTCGGGGTAAGGCATGGCCACACAGCCTATCCAGTCCACTTCTGTGTCTTACTTCAAGCTGGGGACCCTCTGGGCTTGAGGGACACCAAGTTCAACAGATGACCATAGTGGCCAGGGCCCAGGGAGGACAGAGTTCGGGCCCCTGGGTAGCTTGGGGCACAAGGATTAAGCAATAAAAGCATGAGGGTGTCCCAAAAGATAGTAGATGAGGAAGTGACATGGCCAGACATGGTTTGGGGGTGCACTCTTCCCATGCAGTGTGGGGGTAGACAGAAGGGGCTGAAACCCAGGGCAGGGAGACAACCTGGGCATCATCCTGCTCTCTGCCCCTGCCCTCATTCACCACTCTCTTAATTTAAAAAAATGGCACTGGCCCTGAAGCACCTGCTCCCCACCACATGCTTCATAGTATGACCTCTAATTCTCACAGCCACCTTTCCGTCAGGGCTCATTAGCCTGCATTATGAAAACACTGAGACTCAGAGACACCGAATAACTTGCCTAAGGACACGCAACTAGGAGGAGATACAGCCATGTGTTGAACTAGGTCTGTCTGCACAGGCTGCCTGGATCTATCCATTCTACTCCAAAACAGCCTTCGTGTCCCTGTCCCACTTCCTCACCCCATGATCGCTGTTCCTATTCTGGACTCAACTTTTTCTCTCCAGATTATTGCATTAGTGCTTTTAACAGGTTCCCTTGACTCTTACAAATGTTTATGAGACTGGCTTTTTGAGAGGAAAGGAAGGAAGGAAAGAGGGAGGGAGCAAGGGAGGAAAAGGATGCAGCGCTGTAAGCTGAGGGAGTATCAGGCAGCAATAAGCATGTCAGGAGGCGGTGCTGATTTGGGGGGAGATGAAGGTCCATTTTGGGTGCGGAGAAGCCCTTGGTGCCTTTGTCTCATGCAGGGGATTAGATGTCCAGGAAGTGGCTGGATATAAAATGGGCCTCTGAATCATACAGCAGCCACTTTCCACACTAACTTCAAAACCAGACTTCCAGAGAAGATGCCCCACTTCATGGGGGCCCCACCAAATGATCTGGAGTCAGAAGAGGGGTCCCGGCTGCAGATCATATGTGAGAGCTGCTAGAGAACAATCAAAATCTAGGGACTAGGTGACATTTTAAATAATAAGAACAATAATTATCAACATATATTGAGCATGCACCCTGTATTGGGCACTGTGCTAAATGCTTAAATGCATCATCTAATTTAATCTTCCTAACAACCCCATCAAGTGCTAACTATCCCCATTTCACAGAGAGAGAAACAAAGTAAGAGAGGTTAAGTACTTTGCTTAAGGTGATGGGGCAAGGAATTTGTGGAGAGAGGGTTCAAGCCCAGGTTGTCTGGCTCCTAAGCCTGGGCAGAGTGAGAAGAGAAAGGCGGAAGGTGGGGCATGATGGCAGAGAGGGATGCACAGTCACAGGATGGGGAGATGGCGAGGACCTGGGAGGCAGAGTGTGGCAATGAGAAAGCAGAAGGTGAGAGAGGGGGCTTACATGGGGTAACAGGAAGCAGGAGGAGAGGGACAGCAGGGTCACAGGGTGGCCGGGGTGCAAACGGTTAAGGCTTAGGGTGCTGGAGAAGCTGGAGAAGGTGAAGGGACTGGGGGTTGGGGGTGCTCTGGTCTGAGTAATCTTGGGCACTGGGAGGTCCCTCCTTATTTACCTGGCAGATTCCTAGGCATGCACCACTTCTAGGAAGCCAAGCTGGTCACCCTCTGAGCTCCACAGCCCCATGTGCTCCCCCTGGGCTAGCACTGAGTGTCTGTGGGGTGACTCAGAGATGGGAGGCAGCATCCCTGAGCAGAGTTAAAGGTACACTTGTGTGTGTGTGGTGGTTGGTGGGAGACAGCATGGCTGGGCAGGAGGAAGGGCGGGGCTGGAGAGTGTCCCCAGTTTCTGGGGCACAGGATGTCCTTTCCAGATGGGTCTAAGCTGTACTCCAGCCTTGACACTGCCCAGTCCGGACCTCTGGTTGACCACAACCCCTCTTTTTGCCTGGCGCTAGGCTATGACCTTAGATATCCTTGTCCTTCCTGCTAGGACCTCCAGCCTGAGCAGCATCAGCTAGAGCCTACTGTGGTCACCGTCCATCCCCTGTGGACCTAGGACATCACTGACCTTTCACATTGACCTTGAAGCGCCGGCTGTCTTGGCCGCCAGATGTGGACACACGGCACTCCCAGAACCCACTGTCCGCAAGAACCAAGCGTGGCACCTCAAACTCAGCTGTGGTCTTATCTGGCTCCACAATGGCCTTGGTGGACTAAAAGAGATGGGGGAGGGGGACAGGTCACAGGGAATGAGCACCCCTGTGGCAGGCACACAGGTGTCCATCTGGACTGATGGCAGGACAGAGGCCCAGTGGCAGCCCCTCACCAATCAGCCTGACCTCATCTGAGCAATGGTCAGGCCAATGGGTGGGCCCTATAGAAAGTTCTGAGGGACTAGGGGTCTAGGGATCAGCTGTGAAGCAGGCGGCTTGTGGGACTGGTGGGTTGGGTGACTGGGGCTGACCAGGAGCACAGTGCCATCTGGCTTGCGTAGCTCTATGCTGCCCCGCACTGGGAAGGGGTTCCCTGCAGCTGCACAGTTGATCCGGGGCATCGTCTCTAAGTTGAACTCCAGTTCTGAGGCCATGTTGAGGATTTGGGGGATCCGGTCTGGGGAGAGAGGACACTCATCCTGGAGCTTCCACAGGGGCAGACACATGACCACCAAAGCGCCCCTCATCCATGTTCTGTTTCTCAGTGGAAGCACTGCCATCTACCCAGTCCCTCCAGCAAAGGCCCGCATGACTCCTCCAGCGTCCCAGCCCCACATCCCATCAGCTGCAAAGTCTACTTCCTAACTACTTCCCCACTTCCTGATACCCTCTAATACCCGCCAGCAGGCCCCTCACCATCCTCCTGGCCAGCACACTAGCTCAGGCCTCATCATTTCTGGTCCCCAGGTACAGACTCCTCCAGGGTCTCCTACTCTCGCTCCCCGTCCAACAGCTACGGGTCCTTTCTCTAACACAGATCTGACCCCTTTGTTCCTCTTTAACAATGCCCTCTTGCCCCATCATATGAAGTGCACTCTTTGGCCTTCATTCAAAGGCCCCACGATTTGACCTCTTTTGACCATTTCCCCAATCCCCCACTCCACTGTCCTGGAACCCAAGCCTGAGTCCCCAATCCCTGGGTCCCCCACTCCACTGTCCCGGAACCCAAGCCTGAGTCCCCAGTCCCTGGGTCCCCTACTCCACTGTCCCGGCACCCAAGCCTGAGTCCCCCATCCCTGGGTCCCCTACTCCACTGTCCCGGCACCCAAGCCTGAGTCCCCAATCCCTGCGTCCCCTACTCCACTGTCCTGGCACCCAAACCTGAGTCCCCAATCCCTGGGTCTTCGCTCTTGTTCTTTCCTCAGCTATCTCTCTCTTGTCTTTCATATCCAATCTCAGATCACACCTGCTTCCAGACCCTTCCCTGACCTGCTCAGTCTGCCCAGAGGCATCCTCTGGGCTCCCACATTCTCTGGGTTGCTGCCCTTTCCAGTATGGCTGGTTGGCAGTGAGCTCCCTGCTGGAATGACTCCCTACCAGACTGACTCCAGAGCTCCCTGCCCACTAGACTCTAAGCTCCCTGAAGGCAGGACTTGGACCCTTGCAGGGAAAGGAGGGACCAGTCTCTTCCACCAGGGAGAAGTGTTTGGTAAAGGCCGACTTATCTTGGGGGAGTCTCAAAGGTAATAGTGCTTATACCTGACTTCTCACAGTGCACTCCATGCCACCCAGAGGGGCAGACACAGCCACTGAACCGGTCACAAGTGCCACCATTCTGACACTGGCACTGGAGTCGGCAATCAGCCCCAAAATGACCAGGGGTACAGGCTGGGAATAGAGGAGGTATGATTAGAGGGGCATGGGACAGGGGGCAATTAGGGCACAGATTAGGGCACAGATGGGGCACAGGTTATACAACAGGCTGAGGGTAGAAGGACTGGTCAAGTGAGCAGGGGGGCTTGCTGTGTAAGTCAGAGGCAGAGTGAAGGGTCCGGGTCAAGCTTGGGGCCAGCTGTCTTGGTCAGGGACCATGAGGGTGGGTTAAGCATACCTTCCTGGCACTGGCTTCCTCTCCAGCCAGATCCACAAGAGCAGCCATAGGGGTCTGGGAGGCAGAAGGTGAGGCCCCGGCAGCCTGATATGCCTGGGCACTGCTCCTGGCAGCTCTGCCCGAAACGGCCCTCTCTACAGGCTAGAAAAAGAGTGTGTGGGGTGTATGGGCCTTTATGGGTCCCTGGGCCCAGGACCTGTCTGTTGCCTTCACCCCCCAAGCTCCACCCACATGGTTCTAGGGTCTCCTCCCAGTAAGGGATCCTCTCCTGCCTGGGTCCTAGCTCCCCTCCTCCTTACCCTGTTCACAGCGGGTGCCAGTGAAGCCAGGGGGGCATACACATTCACCGTCATGGTCATGGCAGACACCTCCATGTAGGCAGCCTGGGCACTCTTTGGTACAGCCTGGCCCCCAGCGCCCAGCCCCACAACCTGGAGGAAGGTGTCTTCAGCAGCGGCCCCTCGCCCACCTGACCACTGCTGCTGAGGACTGGAGATCCAGGGGCTTCAGGGGACCCACAGGAAGTACCCACAGGGCTCTCAGCCTCCCACCCTACCCACAACCTCTGCCCTCTGCCTCTGACCCCGCACGATGAGCCGAAAGAAGGCGCTGCCCAGGGGGCTGGCTTCCAAGTAAGTGGCACTGTAGATGCCGCTTGATGGTGGCTGCACATTTGGGAGCTGCAGCAGGAACCGCCCATCCTGGGCTTCATGCCAGTCCAGAGTGTGGAAGTAGGATCCTGGGGGAGCATGAATGGGTCAGGGGCCTCAGCTCTCCATGAGGGTTGTGTTACCTCTCTCTGTCCGCCTCTGCTCAGGTCACACCAGTGGGCCCCATGCACAATGATGAGACCTGGGGCCGGCACCACGAGAGCCGATGCCCATGCCACAAAGCTCAGAAGCGCCCTCTTCTTCATGCTCCATCAACCACCCAGTAAATCACCAAGTCCTGTTCCGTCCACCTCCTCCTCATCCCCTAACCCAGTCCGCTTCTCCCCACCCACTGCCACTGCCCTAGTCCTGGCCTCCAGGGCCTCGCAAGCAGGCTCCTCTGCCTCCAGTGTCACCCTTTCTTGTCCCTCCTCCACCCAGCAGCCAGCGTGATTTTTTACAACAGACTCCTCTTTAACTCCTCCGCTGAAACTCTCCTGGTTCTACAGTGACCTCAGGACAAAAATTCAGCTCCTTAGACATCATTTTCACCAATTTGGCCATGGCCAAGCCATCCAGCCCCATTCCTCTTCACCCACTTCTTGACTCCTAACATTTCTGAATTCCTGAATGGATTGTTTATCTTCCAGAAACACCCTTGTGTTTCAGATCCCCCTGCTCTTCTCAGTCCCTCCTCCTGGAATGCCCTTCCTTCCCTCTCTGCCTTCTTTGTCTTCCCATTTTTCCTCTGAGCACAATTCAAGTGCCACTTACTCTGGGGTCTCTCCCGTGAGCCTCTCCCTTTTAGAAGAGTGCCCCAGTCCCTGCCCCACCCGTTTCTTGCCTCTTTGCTCAGGGCTGAACAGAGAGCCTAGAGACCCAGGTCTGCCTGTGCCTCTTCACATCTCCTGTCAATTCAGGGAGTCCAGAGCTCAGGAGGCAGCCCCATGGCCAAAGGAAAGGGTCTTCCTCCCTCAGGAGCCCAGGGATTCAAGAGTCAGCCAAGGGGTTGTGAACCTGAGGACTGAGGCAGGAATCTTGGGGCCACATAGGAAAACAGCTTCCTGCTATGGGGTGGCCAAAGGGTCAGGCCTGGGACTGAGATCCCAGGGATCTACCCAGGCCTCAGCATCAGGCTGTCTTGGGTATCAAGGATCTGGGCTGGACAGATCTTTGGGAGAGGCTAGCCTCTGCCCTGCCTGTGTTGGGCATGATGTTACCAGTTCTCTTCTTCCTCAGGGGGACTGCTGCTGTCCGCCAGGTGGACTATGTGACAGCACCTGCTAACTCCCAGGGGAGAGTCAAAGATGAGGGTTTAACATCATGCTCATTTGGGGCTAAAAGGGAAGGGGCAGCTGACCACAGGCTCCTGGCCCTCTGTGTACAGTAAGAGGGCAGTTCAGAACTACAGATAAGATAGATGCAGGTGCATCCCATGGGACCTGGTCCACCACAGAGGAGGGGCCCTGGAGGTCGGGTGTGTTAGGGACCAAAGCTGAGGGTTCCATGGGCGATGAAAGTGTTGGGGCCTCAGAACGATGGGTCTACCTACCCCATCAGTTCAAATGCCCCTCTCACCGTTGCTCTTCCAGATCACATCTGTCTGCTTCTCCTTGTGCACACGTGCAGAAAGTACAGCGGTGTCGCCTTTGTTCACAGTGTGTGTGACCTTGTCTGGAAGCAGGTGGGCTGTGGGATGGAAGGTAGGTCAGCGGCCTGGTTTCCCCCTTGCCATCCCCTTGCCTGCCAGACTCACCTCCAGGACTGTTGTGCACGTAGATGACGCGCGTGCGCCGTGTCCCGGAGCCGCCCACGCAGGAGAAGACGCCCACGAGGTCTGAGGGCTTTGAGAAGCGGTGAAGCGTGACCTGGTGCGAACCGTTGCGCGCCAGGCGCAGGGGCTGGCCGGGCGGGGTGCGCACGATGCGGTCGTCCTTCTCCAGCAGCAGGGGCGGGCCCCAGGCGTCGGAGCCCCTCCCCGCCCCGGCCTCCCCAGACACGCAGGTCAGGAAGAAGCGCTGGGGGTCCGTGAACCGCAGGTTGGCCAGCAGCGTCAGGTCCACCGCCGCGCCTGGGGCCAGGACACCAGTGACCCTATTGTAGTCCCAGCCAACCCTAGTGCCCTAGAACCCCCCAGCCCCAGTCCTCTAGTCTTACTGAACCACCGTCCACTTAGAAGAGGGTCTCCAACCTTCACCCCTCTTCCTTCTCCTGCCCGGTTCTTCGGACTCCACAGGCACCTCAGTTTATCAGGCATGCCCATCCCCCTCTGCTTTCCCCTTCCATGCGCACTGTCCTCTTCCCTCAAGTCTCTTCATTTTAAAAGAACGAAAAACCACGAATCCTCTGGCCGCGTCCCCTCCCTTCTCCTGCCAGATGGCTTCCCTTTCGCCCCAGCTTTCGGAAAGAATGATCTATGCTCCCTGTCTCCGTTTCCTCACTGTATTTTCTATCAGTCCTGTTTCCCCACTCGTCTCTAAAACAGCCCGGCAAAGGTCGCTGTGAGCCACTTCTCCCTGCCCTCACCACGAGAGTGCAGGCCAGGAGAGCCAGCCAGAACAGACGTGTCCCGTGGGTCCCCCTCTCTGTCACTATGGAGATCTAGAAATGTCTGCTGGGCTGGGATTTGAGATGGGAGAGGCTGAGTCTTGCAGCCAGAAGGTTGTGGCGCAGAAATGGAGCTAGGGCTGGGTGCGGTGGCTCACGCCTGGAATCCCAGCACTCAAGGAGGCAGAGGCAGGAGGATCCGTTGAGCACAGGAGTTTGAGATCAGCCTGGGCAACATAGCAAGACCCCATTCTCCAGAAAAAGAAAAACAAAAAGAAATGGAGCTAAGCTTGGGGCAGGGCCCAGAGCCAGGGAGGGCAGCCCCAGGGCAGGCCTGGAGCCCAGCAGACTCAGACAGGAGGTGGGTCTTGGTCTTTGCCTTCCAAAGAGCTCACGCCCTACTTGGAGGAACAGGCATGGACATAGCTGCCAAATGTAGGGCGCTGTGCTTCTGAGCACAGAGAAGGGGCCCCTGATCCAGCCTGGGGGAGCACAGGGAGATGAAGAGATGTTTCCTGGGAGGTAAAATTGGAGCAGGACACATTGGTGTGAGGACAATGGGGAGGGAGAGAAGTCAGGGGCAGGAGAGGGCATCCTAGACAGAGGGAACAGCCTGGGCAAAGGCCTGCAGTGGCAATATTATGGCAGGTGAAGACTCCAGGTTTGTGTGGAGGCTGAGGCAGGAGAGACCAGGTGGAGTCAGAATCCAGGTTGGATGGTGGAGAGCCTGCGAGCCTGCCTCAGCTCCAGGACCCAGCACCCCTCCACCAGCCCTTCCTTCTCTGTCTCTGCTAGCTGACTGTCAAGCAGTTAATTAGTTTAAATACCACCTAGCTTATCAGTGTTTGAAAGGCTACCATGAGCAAATGAAACTGGCATTTACTGACCGCCCAGCACATACCAAACCCCCATTTTCCACTGGATCCTCACAACCAGTGAAGTGGATATTCTTTCATTTATAAAGGAGGATCATGGTAATTATTCTACTGTCTTCTTTGAGCAAGCTCGCCCACTCCCCTGGTTTTAACCATCACCTCTGAGTCAATAACTCGGGAACTGTCTTTCAGCTTGGACCTGCATTTCCATCAGCTTTTCCCAAACCTGCTCCTCTCCAGTGCTCCCTGACTCACGGGTCAGCACCTGCCACCTGAGACACAAACTGTGGAGTCATCTCTACTCCCATTGTCATGAGAATGAATGTTTATTGGCTGCCAGTTATGCACCAGGCACTTTACTGATGTTGTCTCATTTTACCATCCCAGCTATCCTGGGAGGTGGATGTTATTATCCCTGTTTTATAGCCAGGAAAGGGAGGCTCAGAGAAGTTAAGTAACTTGCCCAAGGTCATACAATTAGTAAGCGGCAGGGCCAGGTTGTCTGATTCTAAAGTCCACACCTCTGAGCACTGTGCTGGCTGCCCCATCAGTCACAGAAGTCTGCACATTGTTTCCTGAATGCTGCTTCTTCATCCCACACCCCCAGCCTGCCTTTGTTCAGCCCTCCTTACTCACCTGGACCATCCCAACAGCCACAGCCCCTCCTTCTGCAACTCATCCTCCACAGTGATCTAACACCAAATCTGACCTTGTGACTTTCTTGCCTATGACCTCCCACGGCTCCCCGTTGCCCTTAGGATAATGTCCATGCTCCTGAGCCCCCCATGCTGCTCCCACACTGTCCCTCCTGTTGTGTTCCTAACAGGCTCCTTCTCTCCTATGCACCTCCATGCCTATGAGACTTGCATTTTTTATGTTCTGGCTGCCTGGAATGAAGACCACCCCTCTTAGTGAAATCTTCCCTGACTCCCTTTTTGTCTCCTACCCGAGGCAGTGTAAGCTGACTCCTCCTCAGTGCTCCTCTAGAGCTCCTGTGTCTGTCCCTGGTTAGCCCTCTCCCCCTGTCCTGTGTTCTGCACTAGACCATGAACCACTCAAAGGCAGCCTCTGTGTGCTAATCCTCTGACCAGCAGACTGAAGGAATCAGCTGCCACTTATTCAGAAATCCTTAGCAAGCGCAGGGCACTATGCCAACTGCTCTGCATCATTTTCTCATTTAAACCCCATAACAACCATAGGATGCTGGCATCATTTAATCTCATTGTACAGACTTGGGGGTTGCCAGCCTCTCAACTAATGGCCCAGCACTTAACACAACTCCTGGAATATTGTTGGTGTGCAATAAATGTTTGTCCAGTGAATAATTGAATGAATCCAACACAATGATCCTAGGAACACCCCCTGAAAATGGCCTCCCACAGATCCTCAGATCCAACACAGTCAGCAGCTACTCCTCACTCCTCCCCTGATCCCAGGTTGCAGTGATTTCTGGCACTTGCCTGGGTTTTCCTGGCCTTGATCTCACTTTCTAGTGGATCAAAATGATGGCAGTGATGATAGGGTTTGTTTTCCAAAGTTTTTTATTGTGGTGAAATACATATAACATACATTTTACTATCTTTGTTTTTTGGATGAGTCTCGCTCTGTCGCCCAGGCTGGAGTGCAGTGGCGCCATCTCGGCTCACTGCAACCTCTGCCTCCCAGATTCAAGCGGTTCTCCTCCCTCAGCCTCCTGAGTAGCTGGGATTACAGATGCCTGCCACCATGCCCAGTTAATTTTTGTATTTTTAGTAGAGATGGGGTTTCACCATGTTTGCCAGGCTGGTCTCAATCTCCTGACCCTGTGATCCACCCGTTCGGCCTCCCAAAGTGCTGGGATTACAGGCATGAGCCACCACTCCTGGCAAATTTTACCATCTTAACCATCTGTAAGCAGCATATAACCCAATGTGATTAAATACATTCCTAATGTTGTCCCACCATCACCACCATCCATCCTTTTTTTTTTTTTTTTTTTGAAAAAGAAAAAAAGTTTAAACAAAATGGAGATGGGGTTTCACTATGTTGACCAGTCTGGTCTTGAACTCCTGGCCTCAAGTGATCCTCCCATCTCGGCCACCTGAAGTGCTGGGATTACAGGTATGAGCCACCGCACCCGGCCCCATCTTTATAACTCTTTTAATCTTGTAAAACCGAGTAAACATCTTGTAAAAAACTCTGTACCCTTTAGACAAAACTCCCCATTTCTTCCTCCCTGCCGCCCATGGCAACCACCATCCTACTTTCTGTCTCTACAATAAAATAGGGTTTCTCGGGTGGAAATCAGGGCCTCGGGGCCTAGAAATGGGGTGAGGGACTCAGGGGAGACTTACCCACATAAGAAGCCAAGAAGAGGATGGAGAGCAAGAAAGGAGGCACCCGCCAGACCATACTCCAGAGGCCGACCCAGGCCAGCCAGGATGAGCTGGGCCTGGGGTCAGATGCTGTGGGCCTGACTGCTCGGCCTGTGCTGGTCAGTGTGGGTCGGTGCTGGGGAGGAAGAGGAAATGAGATGGCTTGGGTGGGAGGGGTGGCAGGGGAGGGGGTGGAGGACTTATTCTGCCTTTGAGCCTCTAGGCCCCCAGTCTGGCCCCCACAAGGCTGGGGATGGGTGTGGCCTGGAAGGAGTCACTTGAGGTGGGGGGAAAGTTATGGTAAGGGCAGACCTGGGGACAGTTGGACTGATTTTTCCCAACCCCTGCCTCCCTCCAATCCTCAGTCTTGCTGGCACAAAGAAGGCAGGAGGCAGGAGGCAGGAAAGGGAGGAAGCCAGTGGCTTCCGCCTATTGAGGAAGGGGGTGGGGTAGGGGACAGTGTTCTGGGGTCTCCCCTCCCCCCAGCGCAAACACACAATACGGCCCACATGAGTCCTCATGTATGTGCCCCAGGACACAGGTGGTTACCTGGGTTTCCTAAAGAGCAGTTCATACAGGAAACACAAGGGACCTTTGTGGGCCTGAGAACACGTACACTCAAAGGAACACAGGGCTCAGGCAACACAGAGCCTTGGAGTCTACCTTGTGTACCTCTCCCATTTTACAAATGGGAAAACTGAGGCTCGCTGTGCTCGAGGGCACCCTGAGGCTGTGGCAGGGCTGGGACTTGAACTTCTGACTTAGTCCTTGCTTTCTTGGTGCCAGTCGCTCCACAAGGGCACACATTAAGCAGACCCAGGGGAACACACAGGGAGTGTCAGTTGCCTAGATAGTCCTCAGCTTAAGCTGCTAATGAAAGCTTCAGCTTATTGTCTGCCAGGTGTCATTCATTTTGCAGCAAACCCATGTCTATCCCTGGGCACTGGGGCAGCAGAAGTCTGCCCCGGGAGGTGCACTCACTCTTGACGGGTGACAACAACCTGGGGGCAGTCCCCCTGCCTTGGCAAAGTCTCTAAAGCCCCGTGGATCTTGCCTCTGCTTCCCTCCCAGACTCACCTCTCCCTGCCCTGGCACCCGTTGCTCCACCTCTTGCCACCACTGGCAGTTCCCAGAACAGAACAAGACCTGTAGGTACAGAATGCCCACGAAGAGGCCCTTCCAGGGAGCAGAGGGAGCAACCGTCGGATGGGCAGCCTCGCTGGTTGAATCGATGACCCCTCTGACCCGGAATGGAATGATTGGGATGGATGAGACCTGGTGTCAGCTTAGGTGACTTAGGTCTGGAAGTACAAACCCTCCCCCTGGGCCTGGGACATCTTCCCAGAATCTTTTCGGTGAAGGCTTCATTCTCCTCTGGGTGCACCTGAGACCTGGTGTCAGCTTAGGTGACTTAGGTCTGGAAGTACAAACCCTCCCCCTGGGCCTGGGACATCTTCCCAGAATCTTTTCGGTGAAGGCTTCATTCTCCTCTGGGTGCACCAGGCTCACATTCACTTTCCTCAGGAGGCTGGGTCCCTGCAGCTTCGTTGAGCTGGTTTAGGCCCAGGGTTCTTCTGAAGCTCCCTGAAAAGTCCCAGGAGAGGTTTTGACTCCTGGAGTAGCATAGAAAAGGATCAGGAAAGACCTCCCCACCAATGTGTGGCCCACAGAGACTCCCATTCCTGGGCTTCAGGCTGGGAAGAGCGTTCTCTGGACAAGGCTTTGGGTGGGATGGGAGTAGGAGCAGGGGGAGAGTGGTGGATGCCTTAGACTTCAGCTCATCCTGGTGCCAGACCTTTGAATCTGGAAAGAAAAAGGAGCTGGAAAGTGCTGGGACTGTTTGTGTGACAGGATTCACTTTTGTGAAACAAAAGGAACTTTTCCTCTGGTTCTTGGAAGACCTGGGGGGCCTGATGTCATTTTGCAAACGTATGGAGAGCACTTAGGCAGCATTCATTCTTCTTGGAAGTGACACAGATATTGGCACAGGTATTTGCTTCGAATGGAAAAGTTTGAGACTGCACGATCCTGGCACATGTAAAGACTCCGAGCCCATCTGCCCTCCCCACTCTCCACTGGGAAACAAAAACTGGTAATAATGATCTGTACATAAATAAAATGTTAATGGAGTTTGTACACAAGAATTTGTATTATAAAACAATACCCTACAAGTGTAAAAGTATTTTTACATGTGTTGAGATTATGCTGCAAGTAATTTAAATAGCATCAATTTACAAACAATATGTCCCAAATGAAATATTACTGCACAAACAAATTTTGAGTGGGTTGTGTATACATCTGCTGTTGCAGATGTATAAAAAGACTTAAGCCATAATGCACATCTTGAAGTCTCAGTCACTGGAAAATTATAGGCTAAAAATAATGCAAATATGAAGTTCTATACATTGGAGGGTTAACCTCCAAACCCAAAACAAACTCAACTGATAATGCTAGAGTTAAACTCAAGGCCCCCGGCCAACTCAAGGTAATTTATTTTTTAACAGCCAGGCGCAGTGGCTAACACCTGTAATCCCAGCACTTTGGGAGGCCAAGGCAGGCAGATCACTTGAGGCCAGGAGTTCGAGACCAGCCTGGCCAACATGGTGAAACCCCATCTCTACCAAAAATACAAAAATTAGCCAGGCATGGTGGAACATACCTGTAATCCCAGCTACTCAGGAAGCTGAGGTAGGAGAATCGCCTGGACCCGGGAGGTGGAGGTTGCAGTTGAACTGAGATCGCGCCACTGCACTCCAGCCTGGGTAACAGAGCTAGACTCCATCTCAAAAATAAAAATAAAAACAAAACTCTTCCTCACTACAGTTCTCACCTATCAGTTTGGCAGAAGTCTGGGAGTTTTATAACACACATTCTTGACAAGGTCGTGGGGAAATAGGCATGTGCTATATAGGCATGTTGATGTAACTCTGATGGAGGGCAACTTGGGAATATCTGTCAAATTCATGAACAAGGCCAGGGGCGGTGGCTCACGCCTGTAATCCCAGCACTTTGGGAGGCCAAGGCAGGCGGATCACGAGGTCAGGAGATCGAGACCATCCTGGCTAACACGGTGAAACCCTGTCTCTACTAAAAACACAAAGAATTAGCCGGGCATGGTGGCGTGTGCCTGTAGTCCCAGCTACTCGGGAGGCTGAGGCAGGAGAATGGCGTGAACCCGGGAGGCGGAGCTTACAGTAAGCTGAGATCGCGCCACTGCCCTCCAGCTAGGACTACAGAGTGAGACTCCGCCTCAAAAAAAAAAAAAAAAAAAAAAAAAAAAATTCATGAGCACATGTATCCTTGACTCACAATTGCATTCTTGGGACTTTATCCTGCAGATATACTCCCATAGCACAACAAATGTCATGGTTATTCATTGTAGCATTATATGTAATGGCAGGAGATTAGGAACAATTCATGTGTCAATCAATGGGGAAATAGTTAAATAAATTTTGATGTAGCTATACAGTAAAATATAACAGCTGTGAAATTTGTTGAAGAAACTCTCCAAGTCTATATACTGGTTTTTAAAAGCTCTCCAAGACATACTAATTAGTAAGTGATAAAAAGAAGGTACAAAAGTGTATGTTGTATGTTAGCGTTTGCCTAAAAAAGAAAAAATAGGAATATATATTCATACTGCTTGTACACGTTGAGTATCCCTTATCCAAAATGCTAGGGACAAGGAGTGTTCAGATTTCAGACTTTTCTGAATTTTGGGATATTTGCATATACATAATGAAATATCTTAGGGATAAGACCCAAGTCTAAATATGAAATCCATTTGTTTCATGCATACCTTATACACATAGCCTGAAGGTAATTTTAAACAATATTTCATATGATATATATGACCCATCACATGAGGTCAGATGTGGATTTTCCACTTGTGGCATCACAAAGTGCTCAAAAAGTTTCAAATTTGGGAGCATTTCGGATTTCACATTTTCGGATTAGGGGTGCTCAACCTGTGTTTGCACAGGGTGAATATCTGTTGTGGTATTAAATTCCACTTTGGTGGCAGTGCTCATTTGGAAACCAAAGATTTTTTTTTTCTTTTATGGTAGGAAAGTAAAGGTCCATCCCCTGTGGCCACTCCAGCGAGTTGGACTCACTGTTCTCCAAGTGACTGTCATGATCAAGAGGGACAGGAAAGCCTGACTCTCCAAGTTCCACTCATTTCCCTTAACAGGTGGCTCAGACAACTAATCTATGCCCCTTAGAACATTCATTTGGGTCTTTTGTGTGGCTTCTTACAATGTCCTTAGGGTTTTAGACCACATGTAAATACATGTGGAAACATTTGACAGACTCTTTTTTTTTTTTTTTTTGAGACGGCGTCTCGCTCTGTGGCCCAGGCTGGAGTGCAGTGGCCGGATCTCAGCTCACTGCAAGCTCCGCCTCCCGGGTTCACGCCATTCTCCTGCCTCAGCCCCCCGAGTAGCTGGGACTACAGGCGCCCGCCACCTCGCCCGGCTAATTTTTTGTATTTTTTAGTAGAGACAGGGTTTCACCGTGTTAGCCAGGATGGTCTCGATCTCCTGACCTCGTGATTCGCCCGTCTCGGCCTCCCAAAGTGCTGGGATTACAGGCTTGAGCCACCACACCCGGCCGACAGACTCTTAAAAATGTCTATGAATTTGATTTAATTGTCTGTATAGACAAACTCCATAGTCTTCTTGCAGAAATGATGGCTCAGTTGAGATCCATTTGGGTGAAATTGTTGTGCAAATTATGCACAAAAAGGCTGGTGAAATTTGTGACTGGATCAACAGAGGATGAGTTGGGGGGAAAGAATGAACCTCTCCAAGTTGCTCCCCAAAAATGAAGTCAGGGCTATCTGGATTAAAGAGTCAAGTTGGTACTATTCTAAGTAACAGAGACCTCTTCCAATTGAACTTGCCAGACTAGGGTGGGTTACATGGGTGACCATGCAGTTAGTTTTCAAAATAAACAGTGAGAGGCCCGGCACAGTGACTCATGCCTGTAATCCCAGCACTTTGGGAGGTCAAGGCAGGCAGACTGCCTGAGGCCAGGAGTTCAAGACCACCCTGGCCAACATAGTGAAACCCCATGTCTACTAAAAATACAAAAAGATTAGCCGGATGTGGTGGCACACACCTGTAGTCCCAGCTACTTGGGAGGCTGAGGCACAAGAATTGCTTGAACCCAGGAGGCAGAGGTTGCAGTGAGCTGAGATCATGCCACTGCACTCCAGCCTGGGTGACAGAGTGAGACTTTGTCTCAAAAAATAAAAAGCAATAAATAAAACATAAACAGTAAGAGTCCCATCTTTGCTTCTTAAAGTCAAACTATTATATATAAGCTATGTAAAGTCAGTATGTGAAGTAGAATGCTGCTTTGTTTTGCTCAGTGATTTTTTTAAAGGGAAGGAGTAGTTCCAATTTTCCTCCCAAATTACATTCCTATGTTCTCCTAAAGCATGCCCTTGTGTCTTGGCTCCTAGAATATTTTGAAAAGCATTTAAGATATTTCTTTGTTATGTGCAGCTCCAAATGCTGGCATCTTTGTATATGCCATAAGTGCCTTAACTCTCTGTACTGTTTGTCACAATTGCTTTTCCAAGAACCACGTACATGCTGCCCAAACAAACTAGAACGTTTTCTTTTGATTGAAATAAGCAACACTTTAACCCAATTCCTAAGTTCTACCTTTGCCTGAAATTGACTTTACTGATAAATCATTCTTCATATTGATCAGCAAAGAAAGGAAAATTTCTTTTTTGTTGTTGTTGTCCAAAAAACAGAAAAAAAAAGAAAAGAAAAGAAAAGAAAAGGAAAAGAAAGTAATTCTTTTAAGATTTTGTTTAAGTTAATAGTAACAATGGTACTTTCACTTAACTTCAGCAGCAACTAAAGCCATACTGTCAATTCCAAAACAATTTTTGTTGTTCTTCCAGGAAATAACTCTGTAGTGAGAGGAAGTTTGCAGTAAATGCTTTTGGAGCATCAGGCTGAGTCTGTGTCCCTGAAGCGTGTGTGTGTGTGTGTGCGCGCGCACGCGCATGCGTGTGTGTTTTCACGCTGGTCAGAAAAGACGTGCCAGGTGTTTGTGACAAGCTGTGATGAGGACTGGAGATTACTTGGAATCCATTGTGTTCTTTTCCTTGTTGGAAAAAGAAAGCTTCTAAAAACAAGCCCTTATTTAAAGGAAGCCCCAGTTAATTCAACAAGGCTTTGAAAGAAGTCCCTTTTATAGAAACTGCTTGACAAAGGCCATTTGGCCCAGAGGAGTCCTGTGAGGTCAGAAACTGAAATCAACCCCCACGTCGGGTTCAGGCAGTTAGAAGCTCAGAGCGTATTTAGTAAAGCATAACAAACTTTTACCCACTTTGGTCAGAATGGAATTTACACAGCAATGCTGAATCTTATGCTAGAACACCAACAAACCTCAATTATAATGACTAACAGTTGCTACACATTTACAGGTGCTGGCAAAAAGTGTTGGCTACACCCCATGGACTCAGCCTTTTGAGATGGGTGTCACTATTATTATTATTTTGAGATGGAGTCTTGTTCTGTAACCCAGGCTGGAGTGCAATGGCACAATCTCGGCTCACTGCAACCACCACCTCCCGGGTCCAAGCCATTCTCCTGTGTCAGCCTCCTGAGTAGCTGGGATTAGAGGCTAATTTTGTATTTTTTTTAGTAGATACTGGGTTTCTCCGTGTTGGTTGGGCTCAGGCTTGTCTCGAACTCCCGACCTCAGGTGATCTGCCCTGCTTGGCCTCCCTAAGTGCTGGGATTACAGGCGTGAGCCACCGTGTCGGGCCGGGTGTCATTATTATTATCCCCATTTTGCAGATGAGGAAACCGATGCATCCTCAGGTTAGTTAAGTGATGGTGTTCAATTCTGACCCCAGACAGTTTGATCCACAGCCAGAGAGCTTAACTATACCCAAGGCCTGTTAGACTATACTACCTAGACAGGAAGAAGGCTAACAGTCTCTGCCAGCACACCCAGGGAGGCTGCTATCATCTGCATGTCATCCCTCAAACTCTTAAAAATGATTTAAGAAAACCAGTGCTTTTGTGTCCCGCATGCATCTGAGATTTTATTCTGGAAAACAATGAGGTCAACTCTGTGCTGTGTGATGATGGAGTGGTGCCCTTTAAAAGACAAGGGCCGATCAGGAGAGATGGGCAGGCATGAATTTTAAGGATGTCTTGCCTTTAAGTTCCACCAGGTCCTTGCTTCACCCCAGGTCACTCTGAGATCCTAGAAGAATAGCTCACCCAACAGCACGAGACACAAGTGACTCATTGTCTTTCTGCCTCAAACAACAGCAGCCTACTTAGCATACAAAACACATTCTATGAGGGAAAGCTGGCCCAGCCACAGCCGTGCATTCTTTGCAGGAGCCCCACATGGGGGTTGCTTTCTGGTTATTCAGTCTTACTTTGTTTATTTATTATTATTATTATTATTATTATTACTTTAGAGACAGAGTCTCGCTCTATTGCCTAGGCTGGAGTGCAGTGGTGCAATCATAGCTTGCTGCAGCCTCAAACTCCTGGGCTCAAGCAATCCTCCCACCTCAGCTTCCTGAGTAGCTGGGACTATAGGTGTGTGCTACCACCCCTGGCTTCAGTCTTACTTTGAGGATAAGAGGTAGTGACAACACAAGTCCATTAGTGCTCATGATGCATGATTTATTTCATGGTGACGCAGGGATGACAAGGAAAGGCTTGAAGGCAGTGTCCCAACTCCTCTTTCCCTAGCCTTTTCTCCCTAAAGGCATATTGGTGCTTTGCCAGCTCCACCCTTGCTGGCACCCTAAGGAAGGGACACTTGTTTCCCACCCTAAGGAAGGGACACTTGTTCCCACTGGGGAGTCGGAGTGAACTACTGCACCAGCACACAGGTGTGGGCTTCCTGCTCTCTTGGGGAGAGACCTCTCCTACAGGCTTAAGTGGTGCCTGCCCCCAGAGGATTTCTCTATGGGAACTGCTCCAACAGCCCTGGAGTCTCAGAGCTGGGGTCTCAGGTGGGTACCAGCTTTCCTCCTTTCCCCTTTCTAACAAGGCCCCCATGAGAAAGCAAGAATGTGGCAGAGATGACTGTTCAGAGATGACTGTTGGTATTGCAGGGGCCCAGGGAGGCATGGCTGGGAGGGGCAGCTCTGTCCAGTGAGTCTATGGCCTCTGGCCAGCTGCATGGACACGACATCCTCAGGAGAGGGTGTGGGAGTCCCTGGCAGGCCTGCTGAGCTCTGTTCTTGTGAGACCTGGCTACCCCAGAGATAATAACCAAGGGGATTCATAGACTGCCATTGTTACACTGTGCATGTGTGATATCTAATGATCTTCCTAGGTCAGATGTGGTGAGGTGGAGCTGGTGGCTTTGGGAGAAATTGTCCCATGAACCCGAGGTTAGATCTGATGTGGCAACTCCATGAGGTAGTCACACTGGAGTTTCAGGGTGGTGTGGTTGGTGATCCATGAGGCTTGGTGAGCTCTCCCCCTCAGGATTTCATGGCATACATGGCCCTGGATAGGCTGGTCTCCTCCTGAAGAAGTGAGGAAACCCTAGAAGTTGTGTCTCGAAACATTCCCTAGTCTCAGTCTCCTGGGATGCTCCACTTAGGATAGATCCTTTGAGCTGACTCAGGGAACTGTGACTTCTTAGGGATAACTGGGTCAGGGGGCTCGTTTTCACCAACCTTCAAGCACAGCCCTCAGTGGGACTGCAGGGATGCTTCCAATGCCAGGGCATGTCTAGGAGGTCAGGGAGGGCAGACTAGGAATAGGGAAAGGCAGCCTTCTGGGAAGGTGGAGCTTGAATGAAGGAGGAAGAGTGTGGTGTCCCTAAGGACAGTCCTAAGTCCCAAGAAGGGGCTGATTCCTCTCTGGGAGGCTGGGGCTGGAAGAAGCCAGAAGCCTGGGAAATGGGCAGCCTTCCTCCAAAGGGTTACAAAGAGAAGGAAAGTGTCCTCTACCGATTCAAAAGGGACATCTGCTTACAACAGAATAGAGATCCCTGTACAAAGAGTGGAAAGTGTTAACACCAGTTTCTTTTTTTTGGTTTTTTTTTTTGAGATGCAGTCTCATTTCTAGGCTGGAGTACAGTGTGGTGCAGTCACAGCTCACTGCAGCCTTGACATCCAGGGCTCAAGCGATCCTCCTACCTCAGCCCCCTTAGTAGCTAGGACTACAGGTGCATACCACCACGTCTGGCTAATTTTTTTTTTAATTTTTTATTTTTGTAGATACGGGGTTTCACCATGTTGTCCAGGCTGATCTCCAGCTCCTGAGCTCAAGCGATCAGCCTGCCTCAACTTCTCAAAGTGCTGGGATTACAGGCATGTGTCACCGCGCCCAGCCCATAACACCAGTTCTTAATCTGGCGTGAGCAAGTGAGCTGCCTGGAATTCTAACCATTCATTCATCCAGTAAGTTTTTATGGAACATCTTATTAGCATCTGGCCTGCAAGCATATCTGCGCCTGGCTGAGACCCTGTCTCTTAAAAAAACAAAACAAAATAAAATAAAAACCCTGCAGGCCAGGCACAGTGGCTCACGCCTGTAATCCCAGCACTTTGGAGGCCGAGGCGGGAGGATCATGAGGTCATGAGATCGAGACTATCCTGGCCAACATGGTGAAACCCCAACTCTATTAAAAATACAGAAATTAGCTGGGCGTGGTGGTGCGTGCCTGTAATTCCAGCTACTCAGGAGCTTGAGGCAGGAGAATTGCTTGAACCAGGGAGTCGGAGGTTGCAGTGAGCGGAGATCGCGCCACTGCACTCCAGCCTCGTGACAGAGTGAGACTCTGTCTAAAAAAAAAAACAAAAAAACAAAAAAACAAACTGTATCCCCTAGTGTAACTTCAATTTCCTTCTGCCACCATCTGCCCACCACCTCCTGTTTATCTATTTTTTCTACTCACTCTCTCTAGTACACCAGCAATCCATCCTGAAATCCATTGATCCTACCACCTTTTTGGGTTCTCTGCACTCCTCTGTCCCCACTTCCCCCTTTACCCTGACCAGATACTGTGGGCCATCATTACAACCACTCCCTTGCCCGCAGCTCAGCTCCCTTGCCCGCCCCCTTCTTGCTTTTTCATATTTGCCCAGCAAATCCCTAATCTTGCCAAAACCCCTCTCTCCATCTTCTCCCCACCTGCACTTGGAGGGACTAGAAAAGGAAAAACTCAGACACCCTAACTGACCATGCCCATCTACCTTACAGGGGGCCTGAGGCTGTCTGGTAAACCCATTACACGGCTGGGCCCATTATCTCTGCCATGCTCTGGGGTGGTGAATTCACACCTTTTCTTCTCTTCAGCCTCAGCACCCTCTTCCTGCTCTTCACTCAGCTGAGGACACTGCTTCTTATTTCTCTGGAAAAATGGAAGCCATCAGGGGAAAGCTTCCTAAGGTTCCCATTGCAGACCTAGTGCATTTCACCTGTCTAAGCCACCTTCCTCCTGTGACTCAGAGGGACTCTGCTGCCAACCCTCCTCGTGCCCTTGACCCCACCCTCTCGATTCCTCAGGGACTCCACACTTGCCTTGTCCCTTCTCTTCCTTCTGCATCATCAGTTTCCGGTCTCTCCTGGCTTATTCTGGCCAGCATTACACACATGGTTTAACAGCTCCTCCCCTTAAAGCAAAATCCTCCCTTAGTCCCACACCCATCTCCAGGGTCAGTCCCATGTCTCTGCTCCTTTTATAGCAAAGTTCCTTGGAGGCGTGGCCTCCACTTCCTCTGGTCCCATACTTATGCTTCACTCCAATCAGGCGGTTGACCCCAGAACGCTCTCTTGTCTCTTAAAACTGCTCTCATTGCTGGGCACAGTGGCTCGCGCCTATAATACCAGCACTTTGGGAGGCCGAGGCAGGCGGATTGCTTGAGGTCAGGAGTTCAAGACCAGCCTGGCCAACATGGTGAAACCCCGTCTCTACTACAGAAATTAGCCAGGTGTGGCGGCGTGCACCTGTATTCCCAGCTACTTGGGAGGCTGAGGCAGGAGAATCGCTTGAACCTGGGAGGCAGAGGTTGCAGAGAACTGAGATCATGCCACTGCAGTCCAGCCTGGGCTACAGAGCAAGACTTCATCTCCAAAAAAAAAAAAAAGACCAAACCAAACCAAACCAAAACACAAAAAACCCCTGCTCTTGTCAAGGTCACTGGTGATCTCCACTTTGCCAATTTCAAAGGTCAATTCTCACTCCTTATCTTCTAAAACCTTCCTGCAGCATTTGACTAACCAAGCTAGCTGAGCCCTTGCCCTTGAAACGCTTTCTTCCCTGGCCAGGACTCTCCCACATTTGCCTCCTACTTTATGGGCCCCTCCCTGGTCTCCTTTCCTGCTTTTCCTCCCCACTCTGACCTCTACTCCTGGCACATTCCAGGGCTCCTCTCTCTCTACACTTATCCTTGAGGATCTCATCCAGATGCCTGGCTTTGACAATCATCTATGTTTTGTTGGTTCCTAAGTGTATATTTCTAGTCCCCACCGCCCGTTGCATCCAGGCCACTTGACGCTACGCTCTACTCAGGATGCTACCGGATGGCTCACAGGCATCCAATGTGTCCAAAACTGAGGTCCTAGTTTCCCTCCCAGACTCCTCCCACTTCATTAAACGACAGCTCCAGTCTTCCAGTTGCTCAGGCCAAAACTTTGGAGTTATTCTTGAATCCTTTCTTTTTCTCAAGTCCCACAATTAATCAGCCAATCATGTCAACTTTACCTTCAGATATATCTGGAGTCTGAGCACTTGTCCCCACCTTCCCCAGACTTCCCGGCTGCCACATGTCCTTTCCCCTCAATGATTGCAGCAGCCTCCTAACTGGCCTCCTGCTTCTACCCTGGCCTCCCCTGGTCCATACTTCATGCAGAAGACAGACCGGTTCCTTTACAATGCAAAGAGCAGTCCTCTGCTCACATGCCCAGTGACTTCCTATCTCCCGGAGAGATCCGATGAGGCCCCTCCTGACATCACCTGGTGTAGCCCCTCAGATCTGCCCCCATCTTTCTGCACTCCATCCAGCGGCTGCCTTGCTGTAGTTGAACAAGCCAGCCGTGCTCCTGCATCTCAGCATTTGTGCTGGCGGTTCCCTTTAGCTGGAATGCTCTGCCCCCAGATATTGGCACAATCGCTGTCTCACTCTTAGGCAGATCTCAGCTCCAATGTGCCCTCTTCAGTGAGTCCCCTCTTCCGACTATCTAAAGTAGCAGCCGCCTCATGTACACATGGAGCTATCACGAAGCTGTTTTCTTCCCAACACTTACTGTTATCTGAAATAATCTTATTTATTTCTTTGTGTATTGTTCATCTTATCCACCAGAATGGAAGCTTTATGGCGGCAGAAATTGTCCCACAAGCTAGCACAGAGCCTACCACATGGTTGCCGGGGCTGCCACAGAAGGTTGTAAAGGTTGTTCACTACATCAGAGCTCTTGGCTGAGGAGCCGTGGGTGCTGATACCCAGTTTGCCCTCTGTTCTCCACGATGTGGGGCCGTCCAGCAGCTAGCCATCTGCTTTTCAGCAATCTGTGACATATGGGCTGGCTGTGACTCTGGTGGCCATTCAAAAAATATTCATTGAATAAATTACTGAATGATGGATGTGCAGACCCTCTGCTTGTTTTCCTCTGCAGGACTTCATGCCAATTACCTTCTCACAGCCTCATTTTCCTTTTCCATTAAGGGGACAGTTAACATCTACCTCATAGCATGGTTACAAGGATTAAGTGAAACAGTTCATTAAAAAGCTGGCATAAATGTGATTCCATTTATATGAAATATCCAGAACAGGCAAATCCATAGAGACTGAAAGCAAATTAATGGTCGTGAAAGACTGGGGGGAAAGGGACGTGGGAAATACTGCTTAATTGGTCAGGGGTATCCCTTTGGGGTGATGAAAATGTTTTAGAACTAGAGTGATGGTTGCATGACATTATGAATGTACTACACACTACTGAACCGTGTACCAGGAAATGGCTAACATGGGGAATTTTATGTTATATGAATTAGGTTATGGTATATGAACACCTCAATTTAACAAAACCTGGCACAGTGTCTAGGACGTGGTAGGTGCTCATGAATATCAGTTGAATCTCATGATTTCCTTGCTTCAAAAACAAAGTAAAACCCTAAGCCCTCCTTGGTGCCTCATTGCCCCATCCAGGATAATCCTCTCTTTCCTCAAATTTGTTTCAGAAGAGTATACTGTTGCCATTTTAGATATGGGGGATATGATGGAAACAAGACCAATGCAGAGCCCACTCCCAGGGTTTACAGGTTGGGGGAAACTAAAGAGAAAATCACACCCGACATGGTTCAGGATATAGGGGAGAAGGGCCACCATCTGCAGGGGTGCAGTGGAGAGTGGGGAAGGCAGGAGTCCCAGGAGAAGGGAGCAGAGCCAGGGAGATGAGAGGGCATGGTGGGTTCAGGGAATAGAAGAGAGTTTGGTGGCCGGGCGCAGTGGCTCATGCCTGTAATCCCAGCACTTGGGAGGCTGAGATGGGCAGATCACTTGAGGTCAGGAGTTCGAGACCAGCCTGGCCAACATGGCAAAAACCTGTCTCTACTAATACAAAAATTAGCTGGGTGTGGTGGTGCATGCCTGTAATCTAGCCACTCGGGAGGCTGAGGCAGGAGAATCGCTTGAACCCCAGGGCTGGAGGTTGCAGTGAACTGAGATCGCACCACTGTACTCTAACCTGGGTGACAGAGACTCTGTCTCAAAAAAAAAAAAAAAAAAAGAAAATAGAAAAAAGAAAAGAAAATAGTTTGGTATAGCTGCAGCAGAGGAGGCAGGATAGGTGGGAAGGGATGCCCTGAGGGTTCAGATTTCAACCTAAGATTTTCAAGGCCAAGTGTGAACTGGCCTCCACCTTCCAGCCACAGTTCTACCATGCCTTGTTTGCATCTCCTTTCTGTACCCCCTCTTTTATTTTTTTGAGACAGGGTCTTGCTCTGTAGCCCAGGCTGGAGTGTAATGGCGCAATCATGGCTCACTGTAGTCTAAAACTTCTGGGCTCTGGCAGTCCTCCCGCTTCAGCTTCCCCAGTAGCTAGGACTACAGGTGAGCATTATCACGCCCAACTAATTTTTGTGTTCGTAGTAGAGATGGGGTCTCCCTATGTTGCCCAGGCTGATCTCCAACTCACGGGCTCAAGCAATCAACCCGCTTCGGCCTCCCAAAGTGCTGGGATTACAGGCGTGAGCCACCATGCCTGGCCTCTCTGCAGCCCTTGTTCCCACTGTGCCCTGTCTCTCCTTGTGAATTCGGGGCCTCCAGGCCTTGGCACATGCTGTCCTTCTTCCCTTAGGTAGTTACGGGGAGCCTGGCCTGGTTCAGTACTGTGCTGGGAGCCACAGGCTGTCAAAGCCTGGCCCCACCCTGGGAAAGCGAATAATCACAAGATAATGAGGAATGCTGTGGGTGCTCTGGGCGTGGAAGAGTAGGGGCTTGCAGGGTAGAGGGAGGGCTCAGGGAAGGTGATTCCTGAACTGGAACTTGAAGAACAGGGGGCACCAGGCCCAGAGATGAGGAAAGCTAAAGGGAATCAGAGAGCACCCGGGAGAGGTTCAGAGGCTGGCTTGTGGGGTCACAGAATCCTGAGATCCAGA
Organism: Theropithecus gelada; assembly: GCF_003255815.1. NCBI lineage: Eukaryota > Metazoa > Chordata > Mammalia > Primates > Cercopithecidae > Theropithecus > Theropithecus gelada. The sequence goes on along the minus strand of NC_037668.1, from coordinate 71,138,493 downwards.
TGAAGGTTGAGCCCCCATCCAGATCCACCACTCACCCCCTACACAGTTACACACCCATTTGCAGGCAATTAGGGAGAGTTCTTGGTCCTTCTGGCTTTGCCTGGAAAGAATGCCCTCCCCACCCGCTCTGGTTCCAGCCCACCACCCTTACAGGCCTGCAAAGCTCCTGCTTCAACTCTGGACTTTGTACCAGTCACCGGACATTCAGTTGTTTATCAGCCTGAGCATCTGCCTGCTGAGGTATCTGCCCCTCTAGGGGCCGCTGGACCCTTCTCTGGATCCCAGCTGTACAAACCCCCAGCATTGGGGGGTGAGGGTGAGGTCTACACCCATAAAGTTCTTGGCAAAAGCTTGGGGGAGACGTAGAATGATCCCTCCCCACTGGAGGCGCTGCCGCAGCCCGCCCTCTGCCCGACCTGCAACTTCGGCCCCGCCCACTGCCTCCGCAGGTGAGTCAAGCTTGGCCTTGACCCGCCCACCTGTCCAGGTTCTGCCGGCCCCAGCCGGAAGCTTACTCCGCGGACTGTGCACAGTTCTTGAGGTGGGAACAGAAGGCTCGGGGGGGCCGGGGAGGGGGTACCCAGGCTCTGCACAGATCCTCAGGGGCTCCTGGCAGCGGGAAAGAAGCTACACATCAGAGTGGGGGTAGGTGTCTGTGCATGTCAAAGGGTGTGTTTGTTGGTGGAGGAAAGTGTGACCTGGGGGGAGGGGCGACTATGCGTATGTGTGTATGGGGGATGGGCAGGTCAGTGTGGGCTGTGAGTTCAGAGGCTTGTTGGGGAGTGTGTATGTGCCCTTGGAAGGTTAGTGTGTGTGTGTCTTCTTGGGAAGAATTCACAGGGCAGGGAGGAAAGGAATAGGAGTACAACCTTAGAAACGTCAGATTGAATTCAGTTCATTCCAGTGTTACACATTCTCATGTTTTGCGGACCTAGTGCTAGGATGAGGTCCACAGCAGGCTGAGAAATGAATGAGCAGGTGACCTCTCCTTCCTAGGACGTCTCTCCTGCTCCCCTCGTTAATGTCACAAGCACCACACTGAGCGGCTGAGTGCCCAGCTCCCTGCAGCACGAGGGTACAGATCCATCAGCCAGCACTTGACCATGGGGAGCTGCCCACCTAGCAATGACTGGTTCTGACTGACGGTTGACTGGGCAGGATGGTGACAGGTCACCCAGGGTAGGTCCAGGGACAACCTCACAGGCAGGTATGGTCTGATTTGGCCTTGACAGACTGGGGCCCCAAAAACTGAGGAGGGTGTGGCCAGGGAGCAGGAGGGTGGGTGAGTGGGAGGGTGGTGTGTGTGTCTGTCTGGAGTGCTGGGGAGGGAACTGTGGAGAAGAGGAAGAAGAGTTTGGCTTGAGGGCCATGTGCTGGATTGCAAGGCACTGTGGGGAATGGGGAGCGTTTAAAGGAATTTTAACCAGGCTAGTGATGGGGTCAGAGTTGGGTTCTAGGCCAATCACTCCGGGGAAGAGACCAGAGGTGGGGAGACCAGTTAGGAGATTATGGCTAGAGTACAAGAGGAAGGTGGCTTGGACTCAGCTGTGGCAGAGGGGTGGAGAGAAGGGTATTGTCATTCCAGAGATGTTTAGTGGAAGAGATGATGGGGCTTGATGCCAGGTTGGACGTGAGGAGGTGGGGGGGAATTTTGAAGGCACTTGTATCAAAGAATATACTGGGGTACTCCCCTCAGCTTCTCTCCTAAGTACTTTCCTAGCCTGGCTACTCTGCCCCCAAGGACTCCCTTGGTTCAGGTGCTCCACCTGCAGATACGCTCCTGCCCTAGCTCTTCGTCTGCCAGGTACTTCTAACTTTCATGCTCCTCCTCTAGATACTCCCCAGATTCAGGTGTGCCTCCTCCAGACACTCCAGGTGTTTCCAAGCCTGGATGATCTTCCTCCAGCTACTCCCCTAATTGAAGTGTTCCTCCTGTAGGTGTCCCCAGCCCTGGGTGGTAATTTCCTGATTCAGGTGATCCTCATTTGAATACTCCCTGGCTTGAGCCTCCCTCTAGGGGCAGAGTGTGGGCCTCCTGTAAGTAGAGGTGAATGGACAGGGATTTGCTTGAAGGGCTGAGAGTAGAGGTGGGCAGCAGCTGCTTTCAACTTAGAGGCAGAAGGGCCAGGGCTGCTCTGGCTGTGTCCAGGGCCCCTGTCCTCAGTTGGGACTTGCATCACTCTCCCCATATGTAGTCTCCGCTTTGGCTGGGTAGCTCCAAGCAATTGCTGTTTTCTGACCTTTGGGAGCCAGGACCCACCTCTGCCCCTGTCTCCCATCCTTAGCTTACCAAGCAGTGCAACAGACTGGGCTCTGGGTTCGAATCTGGGGACTTTGGTTGAGTCAGTTCACCTTTTTCAGCCTCAGAGCCCTCATCTATAAAGTGGGGATAATGTTTATACCTACCTTACTGGGTTTTGTGAGCATGATGCCTGGTGCTTGAATTACAAGGAATGCTCAGTAAGTTCTACAATTTAGTTATTTTTTTTTTTTTAGCATCTTCCAGAGCAAAACCCTGTGATGGTCCCTTACAAATAGCCAGTTTCTGTAGGCTCAGCTTGTTTCTCTTCTGTGGACAACTGGTGTGGTCAGTTGTCCAGTCCCCAGAGTTTGTGCAGCACTACCATCGCTGTGAGTGTGACCTGGAAAGTGCACCCTGTGACCGTCCCTGACACCCATACCTACGTTATTTTCTAGGACTTGTGCCCTGGGGCTGCCTGGCATCTGGGGGCGTCCTCAGAGCCAGGGCTCTTTCTGGTTGAGGCTGAGACTCACTGGTGTCATCAAGCCCCTCCATGAATGAGACAAACAAAAGTGAGTGACAGTGGGAGGATGATGGGGGTGAGGGGCTTCCCCTTAGAGGCTGGGGTTGGGGGAAGGACCCTACCCGCACTCCTGTTGGTTTCTCCAGGGAGCCCCCTCTGGGACCCACCTATAATGCTATCCCTTTCTCTGCAGCACTTGTGGGGCCCTCGGAGCTCCCCACAGCATCTGCTGTGGCCCCTGGCCCAGGCACTGGGGCTCGGGCGTGGCCTGTGCTGGTAGGATTTGTGCTGGGGGCTGTGGTCCTCTCACTCCTCATCGCACTGGCTGCCAAATGCCACCTCTGCCGCCGATACCATGCCAGCTACCGGCACCGCCCACTGCCTGGGACAGGAAGAGGGGGCCGCCCACAGGTGGCTGAAGATGAGGATGATGATGGCTTCATCGAGGACAATTACATTCAGCCTGGGACTGGCGAGCTGGGGACAGAGGGTAGCAGGGACAACTTCTCCCTCTGAGCTCCCATCTTTGGACCCTCCCCATTCCCTCCATGCCTGACAGCTTAAGGACAGTGGTTATGACACGGGGGTTCCTCGAACCTCAGGGACAGAGGTGGCTGGGGCTTAAAGGTTGGTCAGGGATGGAGTAAACCTCACTTTCCTGACACTAGCCAGCAAAGTGACAATGACCCTCCCTTGCTCAATAACTCTCAATGGTTCCCTGCTGTTCTCAGGATAAAGCCAAACAAAGGCTTGAGTGTGGATATAAGGCCCTCTGTGATCATGCCTCCGGACCTCTTGGTTTCTTTTCTTGCCTTCCCCTACTTTACTCTCGAACTAAATGTTATTCTCCCTCCCACCACTTGCCATGCAGTTTCCCCAGGCACCTTTGCTCACATTGGTCCCCCTGCCTATGCTACTCTTCTCCTAAATCCTCTATGACTGTGATGGCCTGCCTACCTGCCAGCATTTCAAATATGCCCAGATGGTAACATTTGTGCAGGTGAAAACCAGTGCCAAGCTTCATTTTTTCTTTTTTCATTTTTCTTTTTTTTCTCCTGAGACGGAGTCTCACTCTGTTGCCCAGGCTGGAGTGCAATGGCACGTCTTGGCTCATTGCAACCTCCGCCTCCCAGGTTCAAGTGATTCTCCTGCCTCAGCCTCCCAAGTAGCTGGGATTGCAGGTGTCTGCTACCACGCCCGGCTAATTTTTTGTATTTTTAGTAGAGACAGGGTTTCACTGTGTTAGCCAGGATGGTCTCAATCTCCTGATTTCATGATCCACCTGCCTCGGCCTCCCAAAGTGCTGGGATTACAGGCATAAGCCACTGCACCTGACCACTAATTTTTATATTTTTAGTAGAGACGGGGTTTCGCCATGTTGGCCAGGATGGTCTCAAACTCTTGACGTCAGGTAATCTGCCTGCCTTGGCTTCCCAAAGTGCTGGGATTACAGGCGTGAGCCACTGTGCCCAGCCAGCTTCTTAATGAATTGTTTTCCTATAAATAAAGTGGGTAATCTGGTTATAATATGTTTTTCACAGGAATTAATAAATCTATTTTCATTTTGAATAAAAATAAAAAATTGTCACTCATTTTTATTTTTCTGGAGCTGGGCTTTATCTCTCAGAGCTAGAAGACACTGCTCAGATGTTCCCCCCTCCACAACACCTTCCATGAGCCCTTCTCTAGTATTGTCCTGTCCACATTTTGTTTTCATCTTTTGTTTGTTTTGAGACGGAGTCTTGCTCTTGTTGCCCAGGCTGGAGTGCAGTGGCGCAATCTTGGCTCACTGCAACCTCCACCTCCCATGTTCAAGCGATTCTCCCACCTCAGCCTCCCAAGTAGCTGGGATTACAGGCACCCACCACCACACCCAGCTAATTTTTGTATTTTTAGTAGAGATGGGGTTTTTCCATACTGGCCAGGTTGGTCTCAAACTGCTGACCTCAGGTGATCTGCCCTCCAAAAGGTGACTCGGCCTCCTAAAGTGGTAGGATTACAGGTGTGAGCCACCGCACCTGGCCATCTTTTTTTTTTTGACACAGGGTCTTTCTCTATCACCCAAGCTGCAGTATGGTGGGGGTATCACAGCTCACTGTAGCCTCGACCTCCTGTGCTTAAGTGATCCTCCCATCTCAGCCTCCTAAGTAGCTGGGAATACATGCATGTGCCACTGTGCATGGCTATTTTCTGTAGAGATGGCGTCTCACTGTATCACCCAGGCTTGTCTTGAACTCCTAGACTTTAGTAATCCTCCTGCCTCTGCCTCCCAAAGTGCTGGGATTTACAGGATTATTTTAATCTCTATGACAGTTTGTACTTGCCCCTTACTATGCCTGCCCCCATAGCTAAACTCCTCAGGGAGCTCCCTGAGGCCCCAGGCTGTGTCTTATTCTGTATCCTCAGATTCTTGCACAAGGGAGCTAGTTTTAAGATGGAAAAGACTTGAGTTAAGCTATTTTTAATTGCAAGCAATAGAAAGGAGTTTGGGGGAGAATCCTGGCTGTTGCATAGAATCAAAGGGACAGCAGGAAGCAGGCAGTCCCAGCAGCCAGAGGTCAGGCATTTCACATCTAGCATCCTGTTATTTAGGGGCACTGATGGGACTCTCTATAACCAGGACTTCCAAACTCTCAATTCCAAGTTTCAAGTGCTCAGACAAGAGAATCAGTTTGGCCTAGCTTTGGTCAAGTATACAGGGGCTTAAAGCATAATCTGCTGTGAGTCCAAGGGACATGGTTTTGGGAACCTATCTGTTTGTTCCAGATCATTCTCAGACAAGAGGCAGTTCTCATGAGCCAGGCAGCCGCCCCCATGTGTTCCCCAAGTACAGTGTCAGCCTTTGAGGAATGAGCTGGTACAGAAGGGAAGTGAGGCATTGGCAAATGTAGTGAGGTGCTTGGTGGGAGATTGAGGAGGACTTGAGTGTAGTGTCTGAGAGGTGCCCATGGTAGTGAGGAAGCCCAAGAGTGGACTGGATCTGTTAGGGTCTTGGATGCCAAGTTCACACTTCAACCCGAGAACAATGGAGGCTCATCTGTGGACTTTTTTTGTGCAAGGGCATGACATAATCATGATAGAAAAGTCATTCTGGCTGCTGTGCAGAGATGGATTAGGGGGAGACACTGAGAGAAGGTGATAAGACCTGACTAAGGTGTGACATAGGAACAGACTCCGAGACAGGAGGGAGGAATTGCTGATAGGACCTGTTGACTTTGGATATGGGGAATAGGTAGGTATCAGAAAAAACCGCCCTGGCTTCTGGCTTGGTTGCTGGGTGCATGGACAAAGAGCAGGTCGGGGCAATGGGGATTCAGTGTTGGATGCAGGATTTCAGGGGAGATGCCTCGGGGCCGCTGGGTTCGCAGGGAGAAGTCTAGTCTGCAGACACAGGCTTGGGAACACTTAGCACCAGGGTCACTGAGAGCGGGAGTGGATGAGATCACCAGGGAGGAGCGGAGTGGGAAACACATCTCAAGATTGTCAGCGGACCAAGGCCTGGCAAGGGAGTTGGAGGAAGCAGAGAGGAGGGAAGCCCAGCTCACGTGACCCCCAACCTGGCCATGGTTCCTGAGTCCAGAGATGGTCTGCCCCTCACAGGCCTGGGGAGAGCAGAGGCTGCCCCAGCCTGAGACCCTGGAGGAGGACCCCAGAGACTGACCTAAGGGGCATGTCCTGGCCTTCAAGGAAAACCTGCTGCCCAGGCAGCTGGGCCTGCCCCCTGCCCCTGGGCTCCTTTGACTGCCACCACAGAGGAGCTGCCCTGCGTGCAGTTCTGTGCTCGGCTGGCCCTGTTCTCCTGTACTCTTTCGGGCGTCAGTCAGAACCTCTGAGGGACCCAGGAGAAGAAGGTAATGGCCTGATCCCAGACCCGCAGTTGATTTTGCTGAGCCTATGCCCCGCAGGGTGCCCGAGCCGGGGCTTCCCCTCAGAACCTGCTGTGGGTGGCCAGCCTGCCTGAGCAGGGCCCTGTAGTCACAAGAATCTTGGACCCCATTCTTCAAGGCCTTGATTCCTTGGAGGAATTTCTTCCCACTGTGGTTTGCGTGCCTGGCCTCAAGTGCAAGGAGGGAGCATGACCTGGGCCCACAGGCACAAAGGGCTGGGAGTGTTGAAGCTGCTGGGAGCTTGGGATGCGGCCAGGCCCTCTTTGGTTTGGCCTCTTCTGGCTTCGGGTCCTGGCCCCACCTACCTCTGCCCCTGCTCCTTCACCTTGTCCTCCACTCCTTGGCAGCTGCCACTACCTACTCTGCCTTGGGAATCCCAACCCAGCCACCCACTGTCTCATCCTGCTGCCTCAAAGGCAAGGCAACATCCCTTGCAGTGTGTGGAGGCCAAAGATGGAGTCCCACAAAGCCACCAACATGACGATTAAGAAACTCTAGCAGTTGGCCGGGCGCGGTGGCTCACGCCTGTAATCCCAGCACTTCGGGAGGCTGAGGCGGGCAGATCACGAGGTCAGGAGATTAAGATCATCCTGGCTAACCCAGTGAAACCCGTCTCTACTGAAAATACAAAACATCAGCTGGGTGTGGTGGCGAGTGCCTGTAGTCCCAGATACTCAGGAGGCTGAGGCAGGAGAATGATGTGAACCTGGGAGGTGGAGCTTGCAGTGAGCTGAGATGGCGCCACTGCACTCCAGCCTAGGTGACAGAGAGAGACTCCGTCTCAGAAAAAAAAAAAAAAAAAAAAAAAAAGGAAACTCCAGCAATTTCCTAGCAGACTGGCAAAGTGAGTTGAGGGCACATGTTACCTGAATTTAAATCCTGGCTCGGCCATGTATATGCTGGGAGGCCTTGGGCAAGTTACTTAGCCTCTCAGCGCCCCAACTTCTCAGTGAAATGGGGATTAAAACAGTGCTTACCTCATAAGGTTGTTAGCAGGATGAAATGAGTCTATGTTAAGTGGAACTGAGCGGAGCAAGTGCTCTGCAGTGTTAGTGATATCCCTGTGGGCACCCTGAGGGCAACAGCTCCTCATAAGAGGTAACCAGTGTTCGTCCTGAGGGAGGGGGTTGCTCATCTCCTTCCTCCTCATTCCCTTCCCGCTGGGGATTTGATTGTCTCTTTCTCAGGACTTAGGTTGGAAGATCTGGTCAGGACAGCAAAGGATTTGAATTAGAATCTCTGATGCTGTAGAATAATAGTACTGATGTTGTTCTAGCACTTTTTTTTTTTTTTTTTTTGAGACGGAAGTCTTGCTCTGTCACCCAGGCTGGAGTGCAATGGTGCGATCTCAGCTCACTGCAACCTCCACCCTCCTGGGTTCAAGTGATTTTCCTGCCTCAGCCTCCTGAGTAGCTGGGATTACAGGCATGCACCATCACGCCCAGCTAAGTTTTTTGTATTTTTAGTAGAGACGGGGTTTCACCATGGTGGCCAGTCTGGTCTTGAACTTCTGACCTCAAGTGATCCGCCTGCCTTGACCTCCCAAAGTGCTGGGATTACAGGCGTGGGCCACCGCGCCTGGCTGTTCTAACATTTTCTTACAACAGCCCTGCTTAATCTATGTTATAGATTGAGAAGATGAGGCTCAAACAAGTTCACTGCAATTTGCTCACCTCACTCCACAATAACACCGTTATCTCACCTTGAAGTAACAATGAAATAGACTCAGAGAAGGACCCTCTTGGCTGTTGGACTCTTATCTTGCCTGGGCTGGGTCCTCCCACCTTCACCCTCTACAGTGAATAGGGGCTGAGAAGTTTCAGGGTACAAGGTCCAGTTTTTGGAGAGCAGGTCATGAGGGTAGAGCTGGTGTGTCCCGTCCCTGGCTGAGCCTGGCCCTCAGCTTCTGTTGCCCTCCAGGTATCTGGGGTGGCTGCCAGGGCTATGCCCAGGGGAGTCTCACAGGACCCCTGCAGAAGGCAGAAAGGCAGCCCCTGTCCTTGTGCTCCTGCATGAGCTGAGTGTGACGGGGCATGTGCGGGTCCCTTGGGGCCTGGAGGAAGCTCCTTCAAGGAGACCTGAGTGTCCAGAGGCCCGAAGTCTCCTGTGAGATGTTACTGGATGTGATGTGAGGACCACCTGGACTGGACCAGATTTGGCAGTTTTTTTTTTTTTTTTGAGACAGAGTCTCGCTCTGTTGCCAGGCTGGAGTGCAGTGGCATGGTCTCACCTCACTGAAACTTCCACCTCCTGGGTTCAAGCGATTCTCCTGCCTCAGCCTCCCAAGTTGCTGGGACTACAGGTGCCCACCACCACGCCCGGCTAATTTTTGTATTTTTAGTAGAGATGGGATTTCACCATGTTGGCCAGGCTGGTCTTGAACTCCTGACCTTGTGATCTGCCCGCCTCAGCCTCCCAAAGTGCTGGGATTACAGGTGTGAGCCACCGTGCCCAGCCTAGATTTGGCAGTTTCTAGAGCAGATTCTTCCAGTCTCAGATATGAAGAGACATGGCTTAGAATCTAGAGTTTGACTGTTAAACCCAGGAGGAACATGTGTCAAGTCCCTCTCTCCACCTCACACCATCCGAGGGGAGCCTCTAGGTCCAGACCAGGCTACGCTATCTCTCCATCAGCCCCCGTTTTGGCCTTTTCCTTCATCTAATGCCAGTTTAGATTTCCAGGTCTGGACCCTTCTTTGTGCTATTCCTTCTTTCTGGGATACTCTTCCCAAACTCTCTAGCTGGGCCAGCTGCTTCTTGTCCCTCGGTGGCCAGCCGAGACGGGCTGTTTGACCATTTCTTCTCATTCTTTTTCTTCTAAGGCCAATCCCTGGCTCCACACAGCAGCCAGCAAGTCCCAAATCCTATTCTGGCCACAGTATCCTACTCCCCTGGTGAAAGTCTTTCCATGTTTTCCAGTGTCCTGAGGACAAAGTCCAAATTCCTCTGCTGGGTTGCCAAGGCCACTGGCCAAGCAGGAGTAAGGGAGGATAGATTTGGTGGGAGCCGTGGTGAAGGGCTCCTGTCATGGGCTCTCGCCTTGTCACGAAGGGAGGAGGCTAAGTCTTCTGCAGACAGTGGTGCTGGGGGTGGGAGGTGAGTGCAGAGGGAGGGGATGTTGGGGTTGGGGGTGGTGAAGAGGGTGGAGAGAACTTCAGAGTCACTGTTTGAGCAGGAGCCAACCAGGAAAAGGCAGTGTCACTGAGGAACCGCAGTGCAGATTCAGATGAGAACTTTTTTTTTTTTTTTTTTGTATCTTCAGTAGAGACAGGGTTTTTGCCATGTTACCCAGGCTGATTTTGAGCTCCTGGGCTCAAGCAATCCACCCATCTCAGCTTCCCAAAGTGCGGGGATTACAGGCGTGAGCCACTGTGCCTGGCCTCAGCTGAGAAGTTGATAGAGGAGTTCACAGTGACAGCAGGCTATCTGGCTGTGCAGATTTCTCTAATGGCCACTCACAGTGGGGCAGGTGCATCCAAGGCAGATGGGTGGATTTGTCCATGGAGGGGGTTTGGCTGGGAGGGTGGCACCCAAAGGCAGGGGGCTAAGGACTTGACAAGTCTGTCAAAGAGCAGGTGAAATGATGGCGACAGAACCTTAACCAGGTGGTAAGGGGGTGGACAGGAGAGGGCAGTGAAGTCAGGAGGAAGCAGCTTTACAGAGGGAGAACGGAGATGCCAGTGAGCTTCCGGTTGCAATGGAGGCGGAGAAAGTATTTAGCGAAATGACTTGAGCAGGCTGAAGGCAAGAGGTTGTGGGAAGCCTACGTTAGTGATTGAGGAGGTAGACACATTTTTGCCCTGCCTGTGCCTCACATAGCCCGTACCATCACCTGTCTCCTGTTATAGCTGGCTGTCCATTACCCTATGGGATCAGTTCTCTGGGGCCATGAGCCCTAGTCTCCATCTCCCGTCCTTCCCGGGAGAGCCTGGTGCTGGACTCGCCCACGGCAGCTGCTCAGTCAGATGCTTATGCCAGGTAACCCCCTCTTTCCCCATTTTCTGAGCCTCTATGCTTCTGCTTTTTCTTTAGTTTCTTAAAAGAAATATTGTAAATAACCGGGCAAGGTGGCATGCGCCTGTAATCCCAGCTACCCGGGAGGGTGAGGCACAAGAACCTGCAAGGCAGAGGTTGCAGTGAGCAGAGATCACGTCACTGCAGTCCAGCCTGGGTGACTCATGGAGACTCGATCTCAAAGAAAAAAATAATAATAATAATGTGAGAATTGCAAGAGTCTAACTCTGTCTCAGATGAAAGGAAAGGGTATTTCTCCCCATATTACAGGAAAGCAGGACATTTTGTAGTCCCATATCAGGCCAGGAGTGGGTCATAGCGATCGATTGCTCTTGGGCACTCAGGAAGAGTGAGAACTGTGGTAGAGAGCATGGGGCTTTGGGAGGGACAGATTCAGGGCCAACAGGGGCAGTGGCCTACTTTCCCTATCCCCTCCCAGTTATAGGTGGGTCTCTCCTTGCTCCTTGCACACACATTGCCATCTGGCCATGCCGGAGTCCTTCATCCACCCAATAAAGAACCTACTCTGTGTCAGCTGGGCACGGTGACTCACGCCTATAATCCCAGCATTTGGGGAGGCCGAGGTGGGCGGATCATGAGGTCAGGAGTTCAAGACCAGCCTGACCAACATGGTGAAACCTCGTCTCTACTAAAAATACAATAATTAGCCAGGTGTGCTGGCATACGCCTGTAATCTCAGCTATTCAGGAGGCTGAGGCAGGAGAATCACTTGAACCCGGGAGGCAGAGGTTGCAGTGAGCCAAGATCTTGCCGCTGCACTCCAGCCTGGGCAACAGAGGGAGACTCTGTCTCAAAAAAAAAAAAAAAAAAAAAAGGACCTACTCTGTGTCATGCCTATGCTGGGAGCAAGGGATGAGCATATGAGCAGGTGAGCACAATGCCAGTCTGGTTAGGACGAGCTCACCTGATCAAGGAGACAGGCACAAAAAGAAATAATTGCAGATGGGTCTACAATGGAGGGTGCTGTGGGCCTAGAAAGAGGGAAACTCACTGGTCTAAGGGCCAAGGAAGATCCCTGGAGAACTGGATCTTGAAGGATGAGAAGGCAAAGAGCACAGAACATGTAAAGGCTGGCACAAATGAGAGGGCCTGGGGAGTTGGTGGAAATAGCTCAGCGGGGCTGCTCATGGGGTTTTCTGAGTGGGACCAAACCAGGTTAGGGAGCCTGGAAGGGGTGGGCAGCCACAGACAGGCTCTGAGGCACATTTTCGTTTTAGCTTTAGGATGATCACTCTGGCTCAAGGGATGTGCGTGTGCGTGGCCGGGGGAAGGGGAATGAAGAGAAGAAAAGAGCAGAAGCAGGGAGAAGGAGGCTGATGTGCCACTCAGGCAGGGATGAAGAGGGTCCCTTCTGGGCAGTGAGCATGAAGATATGGCTTGCCAGACAAATCTGTGTGAGGGAAAGCAGAGGAGTTGGTGATTTGTCACTGGACTTGGGTGAGGAGACAGTGACGGTGCCATCTAGCACTGCACCAAGTCTGTAACCTAGATGCCCCCTGAGCATGGCACTTCTGGGTGAGAGAGGAGCTCGTTCAAGATGAGAGGAGCAGGGTCAGTTTGGAATATGGTGGATATGAGGTACCCCTGGAGCACCCAGGGGAGCCGTTTCTGTTGTCCTTGGCGTTCTGGGACACGCCTTGTCTTTCTCTCCCGGGTCTGTTCACGCTGTTCCCTCCCTCCATTGGCAACACTCTTCCCCTCATCTGTCAGCCCGGTGTTTTCTCCAGGAGACATCCTTGACGTTGCCTGCTGAAAGTCAACTTTTTGTTGTCAGAGCCTCTGTACTGTAACATCTCTTTGAAGACAGGTCTCATTTCCCTGCCTCTCTGGGCATCTTCCACGGGCTTCATGCAGTCTGCACCTCGAGAAGCAGGAAGTGATGAAACACCTGAGTGCTGCTTCCCGTGGATCTCCATCACCCAGGAAACGGCACTGCATGCTACAGAGGGGGGATCCTCCCAGGGCTGACTCCAAGCAGGAAGTGACTCTCACCACCCTAGGGGGTTTGAAACACCTCTCCCATGCCCAGGAACCTAGAGCAGGCCAGCTGGCACAGCCACTGCCCAGACGCGGGATGTTCTGGTTTCAGAGGTCGGGTAGGGAGCTGTAGCCTCCCAGTCGCCCTCAGGGAATCTGCTGAGGCACAGCCGATGGCAGGTGCAGTTGCCAGAGAAACCAGCTAATAACACCAAACACGTAAGGCCTCATCCTGACCCAGCATGTGAGCAAATGCGAAGGACTCAGGTCCCTCACCTCTCCCTGGGACTGGAAACCAACAACCTTCCCAAGGCTGGTATCCAGTCCGTCCTCTCCCTACCTAACAGGAGAAACCATAGGCCTGACTGAGGAGACCCTCAAGGCACCGTTTATGAGGCTGAGATAGGAGTGAGGAGTTCGTTTTGGATGGGGCGGGGCTTGGGGTAGGGGAGGAAGGGTCTCTGAGGTGACATCCTGAGATGGAGACAATGACAACGGCAGCCGCCATTTTATTGCACATCAGCCACGAGCCCCGCCTTCCATGCACAATGACATTTCATCCCCACAATCGATGAACACAACCATGATAGCCACGAACTCCCAACTCCTCCAGCTGCTAGTGCTCAACGGGGAAATCCCTGCCAGGTCTGTCTCATTGCAGAGCCCATATTCTTTCTGCCTGGCAGCAGTTACTCTCCTCAATGAGCAGGCACTGGTGCAGTCTTGGGTGGACACCAGTCACCCCTATGGAAATCTTTGATGGATGTTACAGGACAGGATTGGATTTGAGGGGTTTTGGAAATGGGGCTCAAGAGTCTTCATCATGAGGTGTTTCTGCGTCTACTGACCTGAGATACAGACAGGAAGTTCCATGGACACAAACACCCAGTTCCAAGGAGGCACGCATTAACCTTCCCATGGTGTGGATGTGTGGGAACACATGGGCTGTTCATCACATTGCACCACTCTTCTGCAATCCACAGAAGAGCTGACCCAGCCTGGGGGCATACACGCACTCACGTATACTCAGCGTCCACATGCACTCACACCCTGGCTCAGCTCTGGGGACACTGAGGCCAGTGTGGGAAGAAGGGCTCTGGCTCCATCAGATGAGGCTGGCAATGCTGGATGTGGTCTCATGACGCCGGCCAGCAGACAACTGTCCTGAGATGCTGAAGATGCTGCCATGGCCGCCATGGCCACTGTGGGTGGAGGAGGTGGGCATACAGATGGAGGGGCAGTGTCCGCTCACGCCCACTTGATACAGCAGCAGGCCCAGCAGCAAAAGTGAGCCCAAGGCAGCCAGAGCAATGCCCACAGACAGCATGGCGGCCAGTGGCCTAGCAGGGGCAGGGGCGGCGGCCAGCCCGGCCAGGGTCAGGCCGGTCACCAGCAGCACGAGGCCACTGAGCAGTACCACGAGGGCATCGGCCCCTCCACCACTGCGCAGGAGGGCCACATGGTGGGCCTGGCGGATGCAGTTCATGTCCTGCACGGCCGAGCTCATCAGCTGTTTCACCAGAACCAGCAGAGCCAGCAGACAGAGCACAGTGCCTGTTGCTAGCCGCCATTCACCTGAGCGGCTGCTGGTGGTTGACAGCAGTGCCACGCCGCCCGCGCCACAGCCTGCCACGAGGCCCACTGCCACGACAAAGCAGAGCGCCGAGCGCCGTGGCTGCTGGGACCACCACAGCTCCACCTGCTCTGCCAGCATGTCTGGGGGCAGCCCCCGGCCCCTTGGGGCTTGAGCCTCCTGTTCAGACATGGCTTGGTCAGGCAGGGGTCAGGGTAGGTCAACGTCAGGGGTCAGAGGGTGCAGATCACAGCCTGGAGCACCCGCCACCTGCTTGGCAGCTACAGGCCCAGAGTCCCATTCCTCTCACAGTCCAGGATATAGTCACCCTCACCTGTAGGGGAAGAATCACAGTCTTACCCTCCCAGCCCACCTATCCCCCATGGTCCCACCTGGGGAGCCTTGGGGATGACCCCTGAGAATCCACCCCGGTGTCCCCCTGAATCTCCCCTGGGAAAGCCCCCTCTGCAGCACTGTCCCTTGGAAATGGCTCTCCAATGAAGCCAGGAGAGTATCCTGCCCATATAGTACCCCCCAAAACCCTCCAGGGAATCCCCTCACCCAGGCCCTGACCTCTCTGCCTCTGGCTCTCTCAGTCGCTGGTCCCATCCCGGCTGGCTGAGGGAGCTGGTGCCACGGTGGACGATGGGACGAACAGCCAGAGATAAAGCCTCATTCAGGATCCTACTCACATGGCCTCAGCTGTCACCACTGGTTCCTGGGGGGGAGCTGTGGGGATGGAGGGGGTGCTTATGACTTAACCCTTCTGGAACCAGAAGCCTGACTGACCTTGATACTTCTCTTTTTTTTTTTTTTTTTTGAGATGGAGTCTCGCTCTATCGCCCAGGCTGGAGTGCAGTGGCCGGACTTTAGCTCACTGCAAGCTCTGCCTCCCGGGTTTATGCCATTCTCCTGCCTCAGCCTCCTGAGTAGCTGGGACTACAGGCGCCCGCCACCGCGCCTGGCTAGTTTTTTTTTGTATTTTTTTTAGTAGAGACAGGGTTTCACCATGTTAGCCAGGATGGTCTCGATCTCCTGACCTCGTGATCCGCCCGTCTCGGCCTCCCAAAGTGCTGGTATTACAGGCTTGAGCCACCGCGCCCGGCCCGATACTTCTCTTTTAGGGCTGTGTCTCCTCCTCCTCTGTGGGTTAGGACCAGGCCCCTAACACCCTCCCTCCCCTAACATCCCATCCAATCCCACAGCCATGAGTTTGGTGTTATAAGCTGCCGGTTCCCAAATTCCTCTCTCCAACCTACATCTCCCTCCTGAGTCACTTGTCACTTTGATGTCCCTGTGATGCAACAGGTCCCAACCTAAGCTCGTTATCTTACTCAAACCTGCTCCTCCTGCGTTCCTCACTTCAGGCATGCCATCACCGCCCTCTCGGCCAGCTCCTCCTCCCTCTGCAGTATCTAATCCACATCCTGTCCCCAGGGCTCCACCTCTAAACACTTCTTTAGCCAGTTCCCTGCTCTTGTATTCACAGCTCCCGCCTCCACCTCCTCACTGGTCTTTCTGCTCCCCTTGCTCTTCTCCACACTCGCCATTCCCTCATGCCATCCTCCTCCACGATTTCTCTAAAGTGGAGCAAAGGAAAAAAGAGGGCTCTGGATTTGAACCCCAGCTCCAGTCCTTCCCACCGGTAGGAGCATGGCCAGGCACCTAACAGTGGTTGCTGATTTAACGTGTCTTCCAGAGGACAGCATGTCTCACACTGGGCAAAAATAAAGCACATGAGGTCCCTGCCCTCATGGAGCCCCAGTCTGCAGCAGGAGACAGAGACAGAAGCAAGCAGGCTGATGCCTGTGCTACGTGTGGGTGGGGGTTCGTCAGTCCAGAGCCCTGCAGAGCCCAGGAGAGGGGTCTAGGGGAGGTGCCAGGAAGCCTGAGTGGTTCATCTCTTACAGCCTCAGTCTCCTTATCTGAAAAGTGAGGACAATAACATTTATCTTGAGGGGTGGGGATGAGCCACCTGACATCTTCGTTTCGGAATTCCAACGGGGCCTAGAGCCTGCATAGATGCTCAAAGCGTGCTTTTTGAATACATGAAAATGATGTTACCCCTCCAAAGCAGGCAGGACAGGGCAGAAGATGTAGGTCCTGGGTCATTCTGGGAATATTACTATGTGGCCGTACACAGGTTACATCCTGACAAGGTATCTGACCTGCCGGAGACTCCTCTGCAGAGGCTGACCCCTACCCCCCAGGTGGGCAGGGGCTGGTGCCAATGCCTCCAAGGAAGTGGGGGAGGTGGGCGTGGCCATGGAGTCTGTCCCAGCATTCCCCTGGGCTGTGACTTCACTGGTCTGAAAGTGCTTGCAGAGGTGTGCTGAGACAGCGGGGGCCAGGCTGGGGGCAGGGTGGAGGTTCTCAGGGGAAAAGCGAGTGGGAGAACGTAGGGGTGGTGGGGTGTGGGGGGACAATAGGTAACTCACGAGAAGCCTGGGCGTGCTGGATCCCATCCGAGAAGGCAGGGCTGAGCAGGTGGGGCGCTCTAGCTCGGTTTCCGGGGAGACACTTCACCTGCCTAGCCTGCACTCAGGTGAGCCTGTGGGGAGGAGGATGAACAGGTGTCGTTTCCAGGGCAGGGCCTGAGCCGATTGGCTGACGTGGCACTGCTGCTTCTGCTGGGCAGAGGCATTCCTGGGAAGGGAGGGGCTTCTGTCTGCTGCTGTTAGGGCTGGGAACACAATTCGCCGACCTGGGCCGCAGGAGGAATGTTGTGTATCTGCCCCAGAGTCCGGGCGCCAACCCATTCCCCAGCTCCGACCCGATTTAACTTTAGCTCCAGCTTCAAAACCACCCCCTAACTCCAGCTGCAGCTGCAAACCCTAGCTAGAACCCCCAGCTTCCACCCCTGTCCCAGCTCCTGCCGCACATCTCAGCCCCAACTCCCAGCCCCATTTCCAAATTCAATTCCAGTTCCAACTCCAAATCCAACCTCAAGTCTGGCTAGAAATCTCAGCTCCCAACTCCTAACTCCAACTCAGATTCTAGACTAAGGTCCTAGATCCCAACCTCATGCTCAGCCCGAACCTCGACTCCTGTTCCTGAATCCAGCCCCCAAACCCAACGCCAACCTCAAACCCAGCTTTAGCCCCAAATTCCAACACCAGCAGACCGCAAACACAGCCCCAGTACCTCCATTCCTTGGCCCTAGGCTGGAGCCTCCAAAAGCCCTTCGCTCATTCTCCCTCCAACGCCTGGCTTGCCCCACAGACTGGATCCTACTGGGGAAGCAGGATTTGAGTGAACAGGGAGGAGGGGTGAAGGCCTTTCAGGCGGGAGACAGGAGCTCCCAGAATAAACACTTCAGAATAAACGCCACACTCCTTCACAAGGCTCATAAAGCCTCTGCCACATGCACCAGGTCAGTCATTTGCCACTGGCACCCTGCCCTCCTCTCTGCCCTTCCAGTTTTTGAACTCAAGAGTTCTCTCTTGCCTGGGATATTTGCCACTCCCCAGCCTCAGTCTGAGCGACTTGCATTCTTCAACTGAGATGCCACCTCCTCCAGGAAGCCCTCCCTGATTTGCAGGCTGGTTTAGGTGCCTCTTGCGTGCACCCATGGTCCCTGTGCTTCCCCAACTACTACTCTTACTGCAATGTGCTTAACTGCCTATTATGCATTTACCTGTCATCCTCTGCTAGATGTGTGGTCCCCAGCAAGTACAGGGACAGTGTGTCTTTTACTAATCATCATGACCTCAGTAGCTAGTATGTAGGAAATAATCAACACATATTTGTTGAATAATTGATTAGCAGACTAAACGATAGCGTGAACTGACAGCTGTGGGGGTTTTGAGCAGGAAGCATGTGAGATGAAGCTGGAAAGACAAGTTTGGCTCAGGTGGTTCAGGGTCTTGAAGGCCCATAGTGAGGCACTTGGACCGTGTAAGGGGCCCATGAAGGGTTCTGAAGTTTAACAGGGACACGGTCGGAGCTTTTAATAGGCAAATCTGGCACCACACACACACACACCACCCTCCGGACTGGTGAAAGGCAGGCTGGCTGGAGCTGGTATAGGCTGTCCCTCATCTCCTGGACCAGCCCCTGTGGTGTCTCTTGCTGTCTCCTCCTCATGTGTGTGAACTAGAAAAGAAAAACAAGATCACACTTGTCTTGTCATTATCAGTTCACAAAATAATTGTACTTAGCCCGCTTTTGCCATCTCTTTGCTTTGTTCCGTGGAGGTGACTGGAGGCCAGTCATAATTCTAGAACAGCCCTGTCCACTAGAAATATAGCCTGAGCCGCCGGGCACGGTGGCTCACTCCTGTAATCCCAGCACTTTGGTAGGCTGAGGTGGGTGGATCACGAGCTCAGGAGTTCAAGACCAGCCTGGCCAACATGGTGAAACCCTGTCTCTGCTAAAAACACAAAAATTAGCCAGGCATGGTGGTGGGTGCCTGTAGTCCCAGCTACTCAGGAGGCTGAGGCAGGAGAATCGCTTGAACCCAGGAGGCAGAGGTTGCAGTGGGGTGAGATTGCGACACTGCACTCCAACCTGGGTGACAGAGCAAGACTCCATCTCGGTGGGGTGGGGGGAGAAAAAAGAAATATAGTGTGAGCCACAGATATAATTTGAACATTTCTAATAGCTGCATTCAAAAATGAAAAAGAAACCCATACAATTAATACATTGAAATTAATATATTTTAATTGCAAAACACATTTTAATATATGTTATTGATGAGCTATTTTACAGTTTTATTTTGTACAAGGTATTTTATTTTTATTTTTAAAAATAGAGATGGGGGTCTCGCTGTGTTGTCCAGGCTGTTCTCAAACTCTTGGGTTCAAGCGATCCTCCTGCCTCGGCTTCCCAAAGTGCTGAGATTACAGGCGTGAAAAAAGTCTTGAAAATCTGGTGGGTATTATTTTACACTTACAGTGCATCTCATTTATCCCAGCCACATTGCAAATGCCCAGGCACCACATCTGTCATGTGGCTGTGTCCTTACTGGATGGCATGGCTCTAGATGTCCTTCCCCTCAGAGAAAGGTCAGGGCAGGCTGGATCAGGAGGATGGTTGGGCAGAATGGGTGGGGAAACAGTGGTGTGGTATTGCAGGTGTTCATCCTGTCACTTTGCAAAGGATTATAAAGGTATCCCCTTTATAATAAAGGGGCTTGACTCAGAGGAGCAGGGGAGCCAGAGGCCCAACAGGGCTTGCTGGCTGCAGATTCCTCTTGTACACATCTGACATTTATTTACCCACCCTGGTCCCCAGGAGGGTCCAGTCCCAGCCAGACCCATGGGCCAGCTGTTCCAGGCAGAGCTGCAGCAGGAGACCCATGAAATTTTCCTTCTTTTTCCCTTTCCCTTGGGGGTTTGAAGGGAACTTTTTGGATGGGAGAAACAAAGCCTAAAAGCTTCGTTGGTTTAAACATTGATTGGGCAAGGCTCTATTCTAGTTCTGGGTCTTATCAAGTAACTTGGAGTCAAGTGGAAAGGCAGGCTTCTCACAGGGCTGTTGAACTCTGTCCCCAAAACAGAGGTTGTTGGGGTAATTCAGACTGGTGACGGTGAAGGTCAGCAGGAGGAGGCAGCCGTGGGCACAGAGCGGAAGGTGCGGACGAACCACCCGCAGATTCACAAGAAGGTGGCGAATGGGAGTACTTGGGGGAGAACGCAGAGGCTGCGGGGCTGTCTCCCAGCTTCTGCCACGTTCCCACCACAGGCTGTTCTTAACCCAGTGGCCCCAGTGATCCAGTTAGGAGGTGCAGAGTCCCTCCAGCGGCCCGCCTCCCTCAGAGGAGCAGAGTCCTCCCGCCGCCTTAAGGCCCTCTCCGGCTTCATTCCTATTGCCCCAGAGCCTCTGCACCAGCAGCTCCATCTGCCTGGAATGCTTCCGATCCACATGACTCCCTCCCTCCCTCCTTCAGGAATGTTCTCAAATGGCATCTTCTCAGGGAGACCTCTTGGTCACCTTGTCTCAAATTGCAACCTCCCCAGTACTTCCTATCCCCTGTCCTTATGTCTTTTATTTCCTTATGTTCCTCCTTAGCATGATCACTCTGACATGCTATATATCTTTCTTATTAAATGGGAGTTTTGTCTCCTAGATAGTAAGCTTCCTGAAGGAAAGGATTTGTGTCTGTTTACTGTCCTATCCCTACCTCCTGGAACAGGACTGGCATAGAGTAGGTGCTCAATAAACATTTGTTGAATGAATGAATGAATAGTGGAAAGAACACTGGGTTTGCAGCTAGATTGATCTTGAAGGTTCAAGCCCCAGCTCTAGCTGTGTAACCGGAGAAAAACTGCTTAATCTCCATGTGTCTCATTCATTTGTAAGACGGAGATGACATAACTTACTTTATATAGTTGTAGGGGGATTAAATAATGTAATTCGTCTGGGCACGGTGGCTGGCACCTATAACCCAGCACTTTGGGAGGCTGAGGTGGGCAGATAACTTGAGGTCAGGAGTTCAAGACCAGCCTGAGCAACATGGTGAAACCCCGTCTCTACTAAAAACGCAAAAAATTTGCTAGGTGTGGTGGCGGGCGCCTGTAGTCCCAGCTACTTGGGAGGCGGAGGCAGGTAATTGCTTGAACCCAGGAGATAGAGGTTGCAGTGAGCCGAGATTGCACCACTGTACTCCAGCCTGGGCAACAGAGCAAGACTCCGTCTCAAAAAAAGAAAAAAAAGAATGAATCCATTCAGCATCCATTGATCATATCCTTCCTGTGGCCCAGGTGTTGTGCAGGTGCTGGACATACTGTGGTGAGTGGAGAGGCACTGTTCTTGCCATCCTGAGGGCGGACTCAGGGGACAATGGGTGTAAGGCATAGCACCTACAGGCTTCCAGTGTCTCCAGGCACCCACTCCCTTCTTAGTGAGTGATAGTTCCCCGAGATAGACATCTTTTGGAGTATTGGTCCCATTCACCATGACCATCCTCACTGCAAGGAAGAATCCCAACGACCAGATTATGTTTTGTGACCCACCACTGCAGCTACAGTTGATTAGATAGAGCCTCAGACTCTAGCTAGGCACCCAGATAGGTGAGTGTCCTTTGTGGGTCCAGACAGCAGGATCTGCTCCTCCCAATTTGGGAAATTTTTAAAGGAATTTCCATTTGTAGGTGGAACAAGCCCAACTGACTGAGAGGGAAGCGCTGCGACTGTTTCAGTACGGACACTCTTGGGGACTTGTTTGTACTTGTGTGTTATGTCCCAGCAAGTGAGCATCTTTTTTGGTGGCGTCAGCTCCTCTCAATTTGGGAAATTCCTTAAGGAATTCCCATTTGCTGGTTGATCAAGCCCAAACACAGAAGAGAGAGGAAGCACCCTGACTGTTTCAGTTTGGACACTCTAGGGGCTTGTGTGTTGCTGCAGTAGTTGGATAGTGTTCTGGTGATTGTGTGTGTTTGATACAGTCATGAGGAATTAGAATTCAATTTGATAATCTTTTGCAATACTGTTTGGCCCCAATCTTGTTTGGAATCTGGAGTTGGCTGTTGAATGGGAAAGTGGGATGGAGTTGCATGTATCCAGGCTTTTGCGGTGCTGTTGTAAGCACAGTCGGGCCTGGTTAATATGCGATGTTTTCCTTTGGTGCTGTTTAGCCCCAGTGTTCTTTGGAGTCTGGGGAGGTTTGGCCCTTAAAAATCAAACTGCCATGAAAACTGCTTTACCCAAAATTTTGGCTCATAGCCTTTGTTGGATTACCTGTCAGGGCAAACAAAGTGTAACCATGTAAAGCTGGTGAGTTTGTATTGCTATGGCATGGGTGAAGTTTCAAGGTAAAAGCTATTGGATTTTCACTTGTATATGTGTCTACATACCTAGATGTGTTTATTTGTATGTACACTTGCTGTTGTATGTTGTGTTGGCTTATAAGAGTGCTCATAAATTAAGTAAATAAGTCTAAGCAATTTTCTTTTCTTTTCTTTTCTTTTTTGAGATGGAGTCTCACTGTGTTGCCCAGGCTGGAGTGCAGTGACGTGATCTCGGCTCACTGCAAGCTCCGCCTCCCGGGTTCACGCCATTCTCCTGCCTCAGCCTCCTGAGTAGCTGGGACTACAGGCGCCCGCCACCACGCCTGGCTAATTTTTTGTATTTTTAGTACAGACGGGGTTTCACCATGTTAGCCAGGATGGTCTGGATCTCCTGACTTTGTGATCCTCCTGTCTCGGCCTCCCAAAGTGCTGGGATTACAGGCGTGAGCCACTGCACCTGGTTGAAGCAGTTTTCAAGTTCACATGACTTAAGTAAATCTTTACTAAACAAACTGGTTTTAAAATTATTGGTAGAATGAAAATATAAATGTCTTCAGAATTGTCAGCATACATTTCTGTCTGGATTTTATATTTGTCACCGTGCTTGGCCCTTAACTTGGAGGCTCTAAAGAGAGCACCTGAAGTTCACTGGCTATGAAAAAACTGGTTAGGCCGGGTGTGGTGGCTTATGCCTGTAATCCCAGCACTTTGGGAGGCCGAAGCAGGCAGATCACTTGAGGTCAGGAGTTTGAGACCAGCCTGGCCAACGTGGTGAAACCCCATCTCTACTAAAAATACAAATTAGCTGGGTGCGCTGGTGCACACCTGTAATCCCAGCTACTTGGGAAGCTGAGGCAGGAGAATTGCTTAAACCCAGGAGGCAGAGGTTGCAGTGAGTTGAGACTGCACCACTGCACTCCAGCCTGGGTGATAAGGTGAGACACTGTCTCAAACAAACAAACAAACAAACAAACAAAAAAAAAAAAAAGAAAAAGAAAAAAGAAAAAAACTGGTTAACAAGGAAATAACCAACTTTAAATGATGGTGTCTAATAACTGTTTTCAGAAATAATCTAGATAAACTGTTAAAAATGAAAGAATTGAGTACATGTAAATGGCATGTTTTAGGTAAACTTTTTGTGTAATTTTAAATCTTAAAATTATTTTGATGCTCATTAACATCTGCATCATTTCCAGTTAAGAAAGGGTTATGATATGGGGAAATATGTTTCTAGAAACTGTGAAACTGTTCTCAGCTATAAAATGCTCACATCTGATAGTTCAGGATTTATTGCTTCCTAGGGTTTCACTAAAACTTAAGATTACCAAGGATAAGAATTAGAGTTAATATATAATTATGCCTATAAAATGTGCCACAAATGTGCTATTAGTGAGAAAAAGAATAATTATATCTAATTCAGAAGTTATTTAAAAGTAAAATTAATTCAAATTATGGACTTGAAAATGATTATGAAACAAAGTAGTAAGGAACCAGTAAGTAAGGGAGAGAGGTGTGAAGAAAGTCATGGATGTGAAGATGTAATTTTGGCAAAGAAGATTGTAAAGAAAAGATAATAATTTTGTATGAGAAAGGATCTTGTGTGGTGAATTTTTTATCTTGGAGTAAAATGTCTGGTTATTTAAAGAAAAAACAAGAAGAAAAAAATCTGGGACTGGATGGAAAACCCAGTCATGTTGTAAAAAGACTTATTTTTTTAAGTTCTGAACAGAAATAGTACATTATATATTTTGTTGTTTGGAGAAGTGGATGAGAGTGGAACTGTTTTAAGTGGTGTTTGTTTCCAGGGTGAGTCAACTGAATCAATAGTTTGGGTTGGTTTCAGATCGGTTCCTTTAATGAAGAAAAACTGTGATATGGATACAAAGTTTTAATGTTCAGGAAAGATTAGCCTTGTCCTTAAGGAAATTATATTGATTAGAATTTCTCTCAAATGAATTTAAAGTGACATTCACTTGGATTAAGTAATAAAAAAGGTGATATTTTCTAGTGATTTTTAAAAATCTGAAGTAGTTTATCACTGATTGACCTTCATGTGTATAACTTGAAAACAAAATATGTGCAGTGTTGCACTGGTTTGAAGATTTTGGCAGTAAAAGTTACCTAATCAGTTGTCAGTACTGTGTCTAGAAACCAGTCTTGGAAGTGTGATGATGTGCTATTAAAATAGCTGAAAAGAAATTGTTTTGTACTTGTTCTTACTTTGTCCTTGTTTTGTTGTATAGTATTGTGTCCGGAATTGGTTCCTTCCAGTGGGTTCTTGGTCTCGCTGACTTCACAATGAAGCCGCGGACCCTCGCAGTGAGCGTTACAGTTCTTTTTTTTTTTTTTTTTTTTGAGACGGAGTCTTGCTCTGTAGCCCGGGCTGGAGTGCAGTGGCCGGATCTCAGCTCACTGCAAGCTCCGCCTCCCGGGTTTGCGCCATTCTCCTGCCTCAGCCTCCGGAGTAGCTGGGACTACAGGCGCCCGCCACCTCGCCCGGCTAGTTTTTTGTATTTTTAGTAGAGACGGGGTTTCACCGTGTTAGCCAGGATGGTCTCGATCTCCTGACCTCGTGATCCGCCCGTCTCGGCCTCCCAAAGTGCTGGGATTACAGGCTTGAGCCACCGCGCCCGGCCGCGTTACAGTTCTTAAAGATGGTGTGTCCAGAGTTTGTTCCTTCCGATGTTCAGATGTGTCCACAGTTTCTTCCTTCTGGTGGGTTCGTGGTCTCGCCTGACTTCAGGAGTGAAGCTGCAGACCTTTGCAGTGAGTGTTACAGCTCTTAAAGGTGGCGTGTATGGAGTTGTTTGTTCCTCCCGGTGGGTTCATGGTCTCGCTGACTTCAGAAGTGAAGCCACAGACCTTCGCAGTGAGTGCTACAGCTCTTAAAGGTAGTGCGGACCCAAAGAGTGAGCAGCAGCAAGATTTATTGCGAAAAGTGAAAGAACAAAGCTCCCACAGCCTGGAAGGGGACCCAAGCAGGTTGCCACTGGCTGCGCGGATGGCCAGCGTTTATTCCCTTATTTGGCCCCACCCATGTCCTGATGATTGGTCCATTTTACAGAGCACTGATTGGGCCATTTTTACAGAGTGCTGATTGGTGCGTTTACAAACCTTTAGCTAGACACAGAGCACTCACTGGTGTGTTTACAATCCTTTAGCTAGACAGAAAGGTTCTCCGAATCCCCACCCGATCCAGAAGCCCAGCCAGCTTCACCTCTCAGTATTTAAATGAAAGATTATTTCTCATATTGAATTTACAAAACTGATACTTGCATTTACCATATTTCGATGATGGAGGAAAAAGTTGTCTTAGTTTGGTAAGTTTGGCATAGGGCTTATCACATTTTTGATGCTTTGGGTCACAGTTCTGTCACTAGAATACTAGTAATTAGACATATGCAATGAGCAACCTAACTATTTTAATACACTGGTTTGAAATGCTGCAGGCAGTTATTCCTAAACACTAAATCACAGTGTTTTTATTTGTAACATGTTAGAGAAAACGATAGGACTTTCTTTAGTATAAATATCCTAGTAACTAATGCTTGTGTTGTTAAGTTACAGGGCTTTGATTCTTGACCCTCAAGAAGGCACCAACCTGATAAATTTTGAGCACTGATACCAGTCAAATCCTCAGGACAGTGATGCAAGGCCAGTGTCTGGGCCCATGTGTCGGAATAACGGGGTTTTCTTGGAGTATTGATCTGCTCTTTAATAGAAAATTGGGACCAGGCATGGTGGCTCATGCCTATAATCTCAGCACTTTGGGAGACCGAAGTGGAGGATCACTTGAGGCTAGGAGTTCAGGACCACACTGGACAACATGGCGAAACCCTGTCTCTACTAAAAATACAAAAATTAGCTGGGCGTGGTGTCATATGCCTCCCAGCTACTTGGGAGGCTGAGACACAAGAATCTCTTGAAACCAGGAGGTGGAGGTTACAGTGAGCCAAGATGGTACCCCACTGCACTCTTGAATGCAGGTTTCTGATAACTTTGGAGATTGTGCCATTGGATTAGAGAGAAAACTTTCAGGGCACTTATTGAAAGGCTGATGTGCTCATATCCCAATACAAAGCAGAGCAGGTGTTGATTGCATGGACTGAACTAATAAGGGACTGAATTTTTTAATGGCTTTTGTTGTTTGAAATATTGCTGATTCTTTTTGTTTTTCAGAGTCTGGAGAATTTTTTTCTTTTGAGCTATTTATATCCTTGAAATATACTTTAAGTGTATTGAGTAGAGTATACTCCTATAAACACAATTTGAAACATGTTTCTCTCTCTGCCTAATTTCTCCAGAATTTGGAAACTATTTGTGAATATTCTTTTTTTTTTTTCCCCTGAGATAGAGTCTCGCTCTGTCACCCAGGCTGGACTGCAGTGGCGTGATCTCTGCTCACTGCAAGCTCTGCCTCCCGAGTTCCTGCCATTCTCCTGCCTCAGCCTCCTGAGTAGCTGGGACTACAGGTGGACTACCTGCCACCATGCCCAGCTAATTTTGTGTATTTTTAGTAGAGACGGGGTTTCACCATGTTAGCCAGGATGGTCTCGATCTCCTGACCTTGTGATCCGCCTGCCTCAGCCTCCCAAAGTGCTGGGATTACAGGCATGAGCCACCATGCCTGGCCGAATATTCTTAATTCATGGCAATGTGTTTGCTTTCATACATTAAATAAGAACCTGTTTTCTTTTGTAATGGGACACACTTGGAGGAACTGATTATTTTCCCAGTGCTTTGAAATGGCCTTGTGATAGGTTCCAGCAAAGCCAATTTAGGAGAGCTTATGTTGTCAATGATTCTTGCTGCACTCTGTGTAGGCAATCAGGTCAAGTATATGGGACTGAAGCCTATTTTGCAGGTAGATTGGTCCTGCTGTGATTCATCTTTGGTGGAAGTGGCAGACTGGAGAAAGAAAGACTGTTTCAGAAGAAAACTCTGTATTAGATTAACCTTTGATTCCTCAGCGGCCACATGGTCACTCATGGTATGGAGCTGCCTACGACACCCCTCCCTCACTTGTCCTCTCAGTGATTGGCTTTCTGTGTGGTGAGCAGCAGGACCTGGACCAAACCTCGGGTGTTTCCCTAACATTCTCATAGTTCCACTTACAATACACTTAATATGTTAATACATGCAGTAGGTGTTTGGCACTAATTCCTATTTGTAGCCCCTGCCAAATCCCATAGATGAGCAATAAATATAAATCTACATAGTAGATGAGCAATATGTATAAATTCTTGTATGCTACTGGTCATAGTAGGTGATTAGTAATGCTAGTCCCTCCTGCTTCCAGGTAAACAGAGCAGGCTTATTTCTTTGGAAATCTGCTCCCCAGCCTACCTCAGCGTAGGGCAGTCTGGGCACATCTTAGACATGCTTGAAGCCTAAGTAGGCCCTTGAACCTCCAGTGGTCTAGGAGAGCTCACCCCAGTGGAGTTCAGAAAGAGTGAACTCCCATTCCTGGCCCTAACATGCCTTCCCTTTCACTTCTCACTCCGAATCCAGAGGAGTGATTATAAGGGGATCCTACCTGGGCACACAGATGTTCCCAGGCCTTCAGGTACTTCCTGGGAACAGCAATGGCTGGCCATATTTTGTATAAGAAGCAGGACAGTGATGCTAGAATCTTCTGTAGGTCAGGCTTTTCAGTGTTGAGATAACAGGATACCGGGGGAGTCTCAGCTAGGTAGCTCACACTGCCTGGCCACAGCTGATGCCAAAACTCTAGAAGGTGAGGGGCCCAGTGAGGAATTCTGGAGGTTACTATACAAAAGTGGCACAGCACTCCCCAAAGGCACCAGCCATCACACCAGAATTGAGTGAATATCTAGAGCTCAATGATGGACTGCAACCGGGAGAGCAAGAGTGGAGTCTGTGTGCCAAGGCCTAGTCACTTGAGTGACCAGCAGGGGCCCTAAGGCTGCTTACAGGAGGAGGTGACTGCTAGGTCTGCTCCAGCCTTGAGGGGGCTGAAGCAGTCAACTGGATGAAGAAACTCGTGAAGGAAAAGGGGCACCAAAGGGGTGAGTGCCTTCAGTTTCTCCATGGAGTCTGGATAGACAAAGTAGAGGGAGGTCTTGGATGCTAGAGAACCAATGCCTCCAGATGGGTGGATTAGGAGCAAGCACTGAAGACAGAACATGGAGACATAAGCAAGATGGAACCTCTGGCCCTACATTTACTAACAAGAAGCTGTGTGCACCTCTATGCAGCCAAGAAAACACCTTGTTGACCTGCTGGCCAAGGTGCCAGGTTCTGCTAGGGTGGGGCCCTCCCTCGGCCCATACTTCTTCCTCACCAGCTGGACAGCATCCAGGTTTAGGTTAGGCTTAGATTAGCTTAGCCTGGGAGTTTCCACTCCTTTAACTTCTGATTTAGACTCTCAGGGTTTCAAGTTCCTATAACCTTCACTTGGGCTACAGTGTTTTGTTTGGGCATCTCTCCAGTGCAGTGCATAAGAAGAGTACCTTTGGAGTCACTGGGCTGACTGGGATGCAACCCCACCCCTGCCTGTGTGACTATGTGCCAATCACTTTACTCCTCTTTGGTTTTGATTTCCTTGTCTGCGGACTGAGGTCCATCTTGTACTTGAAATGTGACATCACGATTCGAAGACATTTTGCAGCTGAAAAATCTATCACTTGAATATTGATATGTCAGCCATTAAGAATTTCCTTCTGGTCTTCAGAAAAGCTCCAGTTTCTAGTGCATTTTTCTTTTTCCCAGGCCCCTGCTCCTTGCCCCTTGGTTTGGCTAACTCTCACCAGTCCTTAAGTCCAAAGAGTTCACATCTCTTCCTCCCCACTGCCATCATCCTGGTCCAAGCTACTGTCCTGTTTCACCTGGGCACCCACGACATCCCCTGCATCCACTACTGCATCCCTTACCCTGTAGAACTCTCCTAGCGGGACAGACAGATATTAAGCAACTAAACACACGTTACAGTGAGGATTATGAAGAAAAACGATGCGGTGCGTGCAGTTTAGGTGGGAGAGAGTCAAGGACTGCCTTTCTGAGGAAGTGACATTTAAGCTGAGATCTAAAGGATAAATAGAAGTTCACAAAGTGAGGTGTGGGGCAAGAGCGTTTCAGGCAGAAGAAACTGTGTGGAAAGAGCTGAAGGCAGGAAAAACCTTGGCCTCTTGTAGGAACTGAAAGGACGCCAATGTGGCAAGAGCTTGGTGAGCAGCGGCACTGACTCCCAGCGGCTTAGCATTGGCTTCTGGGTGGCCCATAGCTTCTGTGTGCCTTTAAGGTCCTGCACAATCTGCCCCTGCTGGTCCCTCATCCCCAGTCTCATTTCAAGTCCGTTTCTTCTGCCAAGGTGAAGCCAACATGCCAGTTTGAAGTGGAGGAGTTTGGGTCCTGGAAGATCCCTCCTATCCATCATAATAATGCAATGGGCTGTCATCTTTGCAGCTGAACTTCTCTGGGGGTGCCTGGATCCTTCCCTGCTCTCTGGATCTGGCTTTCCAGTAGGGCGAGGGCATGTGAAGAACATGACAGCATGGGGGAATGAGCTGGCTGCTGTGACAGGGTGCAGGCTGGGTGGGGGTTGTTCCTCAGCAGAGAGAGTCTCCTGCAGACCCTGTGGAGCCCTTTGCTCATGGCCTTTGCCTGCATGCTCCTTCTGCTACCCCAGCCTTTGGGAGACCTTGCCAAATGTGACTGCCAAGCCTCAGCTCTCTGTGAAAGTCAATCCATGAGCAGTGCTGAGAGTTTCAGTAAAGTGATTACGGAAAGATGGGACAATGCCAGGTTTAAGACAGCCAGAGGTGACCAGCAGGGACCAGCAGGGACTGTGGGCTTAAACATTTCTTATTTGGGTATTAGAGGGGCGTCTGGTCTCTGCAGGTGGGAGAAGAGAGGGACATTGGATTATATTCTTTTGCTCTTTAATGCATAAAGAACTATCTCTCTTGGTACCTGTGTGTGGCTGGGTCTCCCAGGATGGGGCCTGAGAGGAATAACCAAAGGGGAAGTGCATCCCTCCCACCCCAGAAATGGAGGAGCAGCGCAGGACCCTGCAGAACAAAGACGGCAAGTCTAGAATGACATGGAGGCACAGGAAATGAGGGCAGGGCTCTACTTAAGAGTTCCAAGAACAGGGTCAGCAGATAACGTAAGACTTTGGGGAATTCTTGCAACACTTCCATGTCTGCTATTTTACCGTCATCTTTTCCTTCTTCTTTACACAGATTAAAAAAAAAAAAAAAAAAAACCCTCAGAGGCCAGGCACAGTGGCTTACGCCTGTAATGCCAGCACTTTGGGAGGCCAAGGCAGGTGGATCACTTGAGGTCAGGAGTTCGAGACTAATCTAACCAACATGGTGAAACCCTGTCTCTACTAAAAATACAAAAATTAGCTGAGTGTGGTGGCACACGCCTGTAGTCCCAGCTACTCAGGAGGCTGAGGCAGGAGAATGGCATGAACCTGGAAGGCGGAGCTTGCAGTGAGCCGAGATCGCGCCACCGCACTCCAGCCTGGGCGACAGAGTGAGACTCTGTCTCAAAAAAAAAACAGTCCTTAGAAAGCCTCGCTGCATTTCATGAGGGAGACAGGAATGAGCAGGCTTTGGTCCTTACTGAGCTGGCAGAGGAGAGGCCAGGCGAGGAGCAGCAGGCAGCCCCATCCGCAAGGCCCGGAAGAAAGGGTGGCAGGAAAGCCAGCCCCAAGTCCAGTGTGATCTCTCAGTGCCAGGCAGTCCTGTGCCCAGACAGGGACAAGCATAGGTGGCTTCAGATGAGCTGGAGCGCCCAGTCCTCAGCCTCCCTTCTTTCCCTCTCCTGGCCTTGGCCTCCCAGCTAAGCAGAAGTTAGACAAGGTGTGGGCAAACATCTTTATTCTGTGTCCCAGATTCCCCAGGGCAAGAGAAAGAGGTTGCTGGGGTCAGTGCTGCAGGGACCATACAGACTCCAACCGCAAATCTGGCCTGGGGACAGACACACTGTGTTTCTTCTGGTTGTGGCTGGAGATGGCTCACCAGAGGGGGTCAGTTGGTCTTCACCTCTAAGTCTACCTCAGAGTTGGAGAGGGAAGGAAGCCGAACTCCAGCAAGGGTGTGGAACCCTGTGATCTGCTCTTGCTCTTGGATCTGGTCTCTGAGGCGCTGGATTTCTAGGCGCTGCATTTCGATGATCCTCCCAGTTTCTTCTTGCTCGTTCAACCTTGCGGTGGGAGCCGTGCTGAGCATGTCCTTGCTGGGTTCTGTGAGGCACAGCAGGACTCATGTGGACCTGTCCATTGCACTGCTGCAGAGCTGATCCTCCCCTCCTCCCTCCCTGCTTCCTCAAACGTTTATTGGGCACCTACTGTGGAGCCGACACTCAATCCCAGATGCCAGAGGTACAGAGACAAGCCATTTTGCCGTCTCGCAGAGAGATGGAGAAGTGAAGCAGCATACTTTAGAGTGATGAGGTGAATACTGAGAACCATCCCAGCCCAACCCCTCTCCTAAGCCCCCAGATCCGCCTGCACAGAGGCCCCCACCCACGGAGGCCACCCCTTCTCCCATTCTCCACATCCTAGGCAAGATGGCACTCTTCTGCTGACCTATGTTGGCTTCTGAACTGCCAGTCTTTCTCCTTGTGCAAAACCCCTGCTCCTGGAGACAGACCCCTTCCTGCCTCTCCAGGTGTGTCCACTCGTATCCTGTTCCTTGAAGACTTTCTCCCCGAGTCATCCTCCCTGTCTGAGGTGCTGGCATCATCCTGGGCAATGGCAGTGTCCACCAGGGTCCACGGCTCACCGCTGCCCCACAAGGCTGAACTTGCAGCGTTAGTGACCTTGGCCTCCACGCCATGCCAGCACCCACTCCTGTGGCTTCCCCTCCCTTGTCACCTGGATGCCATGCTTTAGGTCTTTCACTCTAGCACTGTTCTCTGTTTTCTGACCACAACTGCTGTAACTGCTCTATGCATGTCACACATGATCCTGGACTAAACTGAGACCCCCCTCTTCCTGGACAACTCAATTTCTTGCCTACCAAATGGGCTCTTTTTAGATTTACTCCCTTTTCTGGCCAGCTAGACCCCAGTGAGTTTCTTCCTCCATCTTCCCAACAGCGCCCTCAGTGCTCTGGTTGCCTTGTCCTCCTGTCCTATGCGCCCTGCTTGGGATCCACTGGGCTTCCTGGATTTGATGATAGGCATCTTTCATCAATTCTGGAAAAACTCTCGGCTGTGCCTTATTGTAATGTTGCCTCTCCTCATTCTTTCTTTCTCAAACTTCAATTAGACATACATTGCTTTATCCCACTCTCTCCTCTTTGTCTTTTACTATATCTTTATCTCTCTAGGCTGCAATCTGGGCAATTTATTCTTTTAGCTCACAAATTCCCCCTTCAGATGTGTCTAATCTACTGTTCAATCTGTCCATTGAGCTTCTAATTATAATAGTTTTCATTTCTAGAAGTATTATTTGGTTCCTTTTCAAATCTGCCTATGCAATTTTGGAAGACTTTTGCTTTTTTGTCTTATTTTCAAATTCCTTTTTTATTTTTTCAGACATGAAATTTTCTTATTTTAATAATCATACGAGCTGTGGGTCTTTGTTGGTTTTATTCTGTAGTTTGATTTTTTTGTTGATTTTCACTCCTGGCGGTTTATTTTTTCAAGTATTTAGTGACTTTTGATTGTGAGCTCATGTTCCTCAGAATATTATTTATGGGAATTCTTTGAAGCCTGTATTTAAAATGTACTCCTCCAGAGAAAATTTGCATTTGCTTCTGCTTGGGGCCTAAGGACACTACTACTATGGGGTCCTTTTAAGGTAAATTTTCAGCTAAGATGGCCTTGAGACACAAATTGAATGCAAATTCTAGACTAAAACTTGTCTGAGTAGGGACTTTTGGTTAGAAGTTGTCATGCAGAGACCTTGTCTCAAGTTTTTTCTTTCCTTCATCCAGAGCCAAGATTGACACAAACACTTTCTCACCCATCTTCTTATGCAAGGTAAGTTTTCTCCTGTAGTCAATCTTTAGTTTCCTAATTCATTCTATTTTGCTTTGACTCTTTCTTTTTTTTTCTTTCTTTTTAAAACAGAGATCCTTGTCAGTTTTCCCATATGCATAAGGGGAGAAAAATAAAAATGTGCCTGCAACAGTAAACTGGAAGGAAAGCATGGTTTTCCTAATATTTTATTAATTTATTTATGAAAGTTATATACGCTTGTAGTCAAATAACCCTATAAGGCTTATTACAAATAACAGTATCTCTTGTTCTACATTCCACTCAATTTCTCAATCCTCAGAGGCAACAATTTCAATTATTTTAGCTAATTCTTTTGATATCTACTTCCACACTCTGCTTTGATTAATGTGCTTACATTGCTTCTTTGATTTATCATTTTTAGGCATTATCTATTGACTTCTCTCTTGAAAGACGAGGATTTAGCTTTCCTTCAGCACCCTCCCCTGCCCCTGCATACTTCCCATCCTTTCATCCTCCCAATTTTGAGTAGATCAATAGTTAGAATTTAATTATGATTAACATAACTGCTGGTCACAGTTGAGCCATGTAGTATACAATGATTCATTTCTCTTTTCCATACAATAATTTCTGTTCCCTGAAGTTAATAATTGCTTTGTGTTTTCATTTGCAAAATTTTATTTTTATTTTTTAAAATTTTATTTATTTATTTATTTTTTATTTATTTTTGAGATGGAGTCTTGCTCTGTTGCCCAGGCTGGAGTGCAGTGGCACCATCTCGGCTCACTGCAACCTCCACCTCCCAGGTTCACACCATTCTCCTGCCTCAGCCTTCCGAGTAGCTGGGACTACAGGCGCTTGCCACCATGCCTGGCTAATTTTTTGTATTTTTGGTAGAGACAGGGTTTCATCATGTTAGCCAGGATGGTCTCGATCTCCTGACCTTGTGATCCACCCACTTCGGCCTCCCAAAGTGCTGGGATTACAGCCGGCCTCATTTGCAAAATTTTATATGTCCATATTGCTAATGAAACTGTCTCAATAGTCCCATAGACAGTTGTTTTTGAATAAACATAGAAATTGACCCTTCTGCTATTAAAACCTGAAACCTGTATTTGTTTTATCTGAGTTCCCTCTTCAGGAAAGGACCTTCAGGCTCCTTAAAAAGGGAATGTCAAAGAACTGAAACTCACCAGATCGCTGCACTGGGTGGCCCTTGGCTCCTCCCTAGTTCTTGTTTTCTTACCCATGTTACATTTCTTCCCTGCTATATAAACCCCCAGTTTTAGTCAGTAAGAGATATGGATCTGAGACTCAGCTCCCATCTCCTTGGCTGCAGCACCTGATTAAAGCCTTCTTCCTTGGCAATACTTGTCCTCCCAGTGATTGGCTTTCTGTGCTGTGAGCAGCAGGACCTTGACCAAACCCCTGGTGTTTCAGTAATATATTTTGTTTCCTTGATCAGGAACGTCTTGCTTGTGGCAGCTTGGCTGCTGTGGGCTGGCAGTCTCAGAAGCCCTCCTAAGCAGCTGCCCATCTAATTTTGGCTGGAGGTGAGTTTCCATCTCTCTCTGGCCCTGCCATAGCCAGCCCCAACTTTGTTCCTGATTGCCTTGGAAGAACTGCCTTTGAAATTTGACATCTGTACCCAGACAGGTGAGTGTCCTTTGTGGGTCCAGATAGCAGGATCTGCTTCTGTCAATTTGGGAAATTTTTAAAGGAATTTCCATTTGTAGGTGGAACAAGCCCAACGGACTGAGAGGGAAGCACCCTGACTGTTTCAATACGGACACTCTTGGGGACTTGTTTGTAATTGTGTGTTGCGTCCCAGCAAGTGAGTGTCTCTCTTGGGTACCAGACAGTGGGATCAACTCCTCTCAATTTGGGAAATTCCTTATGGAATTTCCATTTGCAGGTCGATCAAGCCCAACCAGTAGAGAAAGGAAGCACCCTGACTGTTTCAGTTTGGACACTAGGGGCTTGTTTGTTGCTGCAGCAGTTGGATAATGTTTTGGTGATTGTGTGTGTTTGATATAGTCATGGGAAATCAGAATGTAGCCAACTTGATATTCTTTTGCAATACTGTTTGGCCCCAGTCTTGTTTGGAATCTGGAGTTTGCTGTTGAATGGAAAAGTGGGATGGAGTTGCATGTATCCAGGCTTTTGTGCTGCTGTTGTAAGCAGAGTCGGACCTGGTTAATGTGTAATGTTTTCCTTTGGTGCTGTTTAGTTAGCCCCAGTGTTCTTTGGAGTCTAGGGAAGTTTGACCTTTAAAAATCAAACTGCCATGGAAACTGCTTTACCCAAAATTTCAGTTCACATTCTTCATTGGATTAACTATTGGGGCAAACAACGTATAACTATGTAAAACTAGTGAGCTTGTATTGGCATTTCATGGCTAGAGTTCCAAGGTAAAAGTTACTGGATTTTCGTTTGTGTGTGTGTCTACATGTCCATTTGTATGTGTTTATTTGTATGTATACTTATTGTTACATGTTGTGTCTACCAAGTTGGCTTATAGGTAAAAGAGCACTCATACATTAAGTAAAAATGTCCAAGCAATTTTCAAGTTCACATGACTTACATTAATCTTTACTAAACAAACTGGCTTTAAAATTATTTGTAAAATGAAAATAGAAATGTCTTCAGAATTGTCAGCATACATTTTTGTTTGGGTTTTTTTATACGTCTCTGCTAGATATTCTGAGGTTTCAGTGTTCGGCATAGAAGGTTATAAAGCTATTAATCTCACCAAAACAAAATTATCTTGGTTTATATGCCTTCTTTGACAGATAAGACTAATTTAATGTTGTTACATGAATCTTCTGAGTTATTGGCAAAAATACCTATGTATCTAACTTTGAGGATATTTTGGTGAGCACCTAATGTTCACTGGCTATTAAGAAAATGGTTGGACTGGGTGCAGTAGCTCACGCCTGTAATCCCAGCACTTTGGGAGGCCGAGGCAGGTGGATTGGCTGAGCTCAGGAGTTTGAGACCAGCCTGGGCAACACGGTGAAACCCTGTTTCTACTAAAAAAAAAAAAAAAAAAAAATTAGCTGGGTGTGGTGGCTTGCGCCTGTAGTCCCAGCTACTCAGGAGGCTGAGGCAGGAGAATTGCTTGTACCTGGGAGGCAGAGGTTATAGTGAGCCAAGATTGCGTCACTGCACTCCAGCCTGGGCAACAAAGCAAGACTCTGTCTCAAAAAAAAAAAAAAGGACATGGTTAACAAAGAAATAACTAACTTTGTATGATTGTGTCTAATACCTGTTTTCAGAAGTAATCTACATAAACTGTTAAAAATGAAGAAACCGGGCCAGGTGCAGTGGCTCAAGCCTGTAATCCTAGCACTTTGGGAGGCCGAGACGGGCGGATCACGAGGTCAGGAGATCGAGACCATCCTGGCTAACATGGTGAAACCCCGTCTCTACTAAAAAATACAAAAAACTAGCTGGGCGAGGTGGTGGGCGTCTGTAGTCCCAGCTACTTGGGAGGCTGAGGCAGGAGAATGACATGAACCCGGGAGGCAGAGCTTGCAGTGAGCTGAGATCCAGCCACTGCACTCCAGTCTGGGTGACAGAGCGAGACTCTGTCTCAAAAAACAAAAAAAACAAAAAAAACGAAGAAACCGAATACATGTCAATGGGATAAATGTTTTAGGTAAACTTTTTGTGTAATTTAAAATCTTAAAATTATTTTTGATGCTCATTGGCTATCTGGGTCATTTCCAATTAAGAAAGGGTTATGGGCTGGGTGTGGTGGCTCAGACTGTAATCCCAGCACTTTGGGAGGCTGAGGCAGGAGGATCACGAGGTCAGGAGATGGAGGCCATCCTGGCTAACATGTTGAAACCTCATCTCTACTAAAAATACAAGAAAAAAACAAAATAAGCCGGGCATGGTGGCAGGCGCCTGTAGTCCCAGCTATCTGGGAGGCTGAGCCAGGAGAATGGTGTGAACCCAGGAGGTGGAGCTTGCAGTGAGCCAAGATCCCACCACTGCACTCCAGTCTGGGCAATAGAGTGAGATTCCATCTAAAAAAAAAAAAAAAAAGAAAACTTTTTTGTGAAACAAGGTAGGGGAGAGAGATGTGAAGAAAGTTATGGATATGAAGATATATTTTTTGGTAAGGAAGGTTATAAAGAGAAGATAATAAATTTGTATGAGAAAGAATTTTGTATGATGAATTTTTTGTCCCAGAGCAAAACGACTGTTTTTTTTTTTTGAGACAGAGTCTTGCTCTGTCACCCAGGCTGGAGTGCAATCTTGGCTCACTGCAAGCTCTGCCTCCCGGGTTCATGCCATTCTCCTGCCTCAGCCTCCCGAGTAGCTGGGACTACAGGTGCCTGCCACCACACCTGGCTAATTTTTTGTACTTTTAGTAGAGACAGGGTTTCACCGTATTAGCGAGGATGTTCTCGATCTCCTGACCTCATATCCGCCCGCCTTGGCCTCCCAAAGCGCTGGAATTACAGGCATGAGCTACTGCGTCCAGCCAAATGACTGGTTCTTTAAAGAAAAATGAAGAAGAAGAAAATCTGGGACTGGATGGAAAGCTCAGGCATGTCGCGCATGGTCTGTGTAAGTCATATGTAGTTTTTTTTGTTTGTTTCTTTGCACATACAGAGAAATTAAAAAGTTTAGATAATAAAATATTCTTTAAAACCTTATAGAGAATTGGAAAAATTTGGATAATTAACATTTTTATAATTAAAATTCTTAGTCTTGATGAAGGTAAAATAAGAAATATTTTAAAGACATGCATTGGCAGTTTGGCAACTCTTTTTTTTTTTGAGATGGAGTCTAGCTCTGGCACCCAGGCTGGAGTGCAGTGTCGTGATCTCTGCTCACTGCAAGCTCCGCCTCCCGGGCTCACACCATTCTCCTGCCTCAGCTTCCCAAGTAGCTGGGACTACAGGTGCCTGCTGCCATACCCAGCTAATTTTTTTGTATTTTTTTTTTTTAATAGAGACAGGGTTTCACTGTGTTAGCCAGGATGGTCTCGATCTCCTGACCTCGTGATCCACCTGCCACGGCCTCCCAAAGTGCTGGGATTACAGGCATGAGCCACTGTGCCTGACTGGCAATTCTTTTTTAATACAGTGAAGCATGAAGCCAGCTTTAGTGTGAAGCCAAATCTCACATACATGCTTGTATCGCTTCACACTGTGTTTGCTGTTTTGCATGAATAATGCTGGCACTGGAGTACTTACTAGTAGGTCATGTGCCTAGAGTGAATTTCTTGATTGCACAGGATGTATGGTGATATTGGTGGACTTAAGGATATTGAATTGTGTATGAGGAATAAAATATTCATCATGTGGTTTTTTGGGCTCTGGGTAAATGGTAGTCTCCAGGGTAGACTGAATGGGGAAAATGGTGGCATTGGTTTCCTGTTTGTTTTGCTTCTAATTTTTATTTGTTTGCTGTTTGTTCTCCTTTGTGTTTTGCTTGTGTATGCATATGTATAAAATCATCCATGTTCTTTAGTTTCTAGTAGAAGGCTTTTATAAGTTCTGAACAGAAATAGTACATTATATATTGTTGTTTGGAGAGGTGGATGAAAGTGGAACTGTTTTTGAGTGGTGGTTGTTTCTAGTGTGAGTCACTTGAATCAATAGTTTGTGTTGGTTTTAGATCTTTTCCTTTAATGAAGAAGAACTGTGATATGGGTACAAAGTTTTAATGTTCAGGAAATATTGGCCTTGTCCTTAAGGAAATTATATTGATTAGAATTTATCTCAAACTAATTTAAAGTGACATTCACTTGGATTAAGTAGTAATAAAAAAAAGGTGAGACTTTCTAGTAATTTTCAATCTCAAGCTGTTTATCACTGATGGGCCTTCATGTGTGTACTCAAAAACAAAATATGTTCAGGTTTTTAATACAATTAAGCATGATGCCAGATTTAGTATGGAGCCAAATCTCACACACATGCCTGCATTGCTTACATTGCTGCAAATCTCACAAACAACTTATCTATTTTTTATTTTGTTGCCCGTGCTTTTTGTGTCATTCACCAAATAAATATTGCCAAATCCAATGTTATGAAGCTTTTCCTCTATGCTTTCTTCTAAGAGTTTTATAGTTTTAGCTCTTCTGTTTAGATCTTTGATTCATTTTGAGTTAACTGTTGTATATGGTGTAAGGTAAGGATCTACCTTAATTCTTTTGTATGTGTATATCCAGTTTTCCCAACACTACTTCTTGAGAAGACTGTCCTTTCCCCACTAAATGATCTTGGTACCCTTGTTGACAATCACTTGACCATATATTTGAGGGTTTATATCTGGCCTCTACATTCTATTCCATTGGTCTGTATGTCTGTTTTTATGCCAGTATCACACTGTTTTGATTGCTATAGCTTTGTTGTAGGTTGTGAAATCAGAAAGTATGAGACCTCCAACCTTGTTCTTCTTTTTCAAGATTGTTTTGGCTATTCAGGGTACGTTGAGATTCCATATGAATTTTAGAATGGATTTTTCTGTTTCTGCAAAAATGTCATTGAGGTTTTTATGGGGACTGCAATGAATCTTCAGATCACTTTGGGTAGTACTGACATCTTAACAACAAGTCTTCCAATCCACCACTTACTGGTATTTAATTTCTTTCAGCAGTGTTTTGTAGTTTTCAGTCTTTTGCCTCTTCAGTTAAATTGATTCCCAAGTATTTTATTCTTTTTGATGCAATTGTAATGCAATTGTTTTCTTAATTTCCTTTTTGGATAGTACACTGTTAGTATAAAAAATTGCAACTTTTTTGTGTGCCTTGATTTTGTATCCTATAATTGTGATTTTTGATCCTTTGTATAAAAATTTTCCTTAACTCCTTTGGAAGTCTGGAGGATTTTTTTCCTTATACTCTGGTGTTCTGAAATTTCAAGATGATGGACTTGATGTGGGTCTGTTTTTAGCCACTGTGTTGGATAGTAGGTGGATCTAACAGCTTCTTAAACAGATTTTTTTCTGTTTTCAGCCCTACCTTCACTTCCACCTCCAGAGATATCTGCTCCTGATCATTGCTGAGCCTTTTGAGGGTTTTGTGGCATACATTAGATTTCTTCTAGGTTCACCACTCTGGCTTCTGGGTGGGGGTATATTGATGAAACACAAGTGACAGGAGTTGATATTTGTTGAAGTTGGGGACTGGGGTCACAGGAATTCATTAGACTTCTCTCTCAATTTTTGTATATGTCTGGAAATCTCCATGATAGTAATATGAAGAATCTGGCTATATCACATGGCATCCCGAGGAGGTCTCAACTGAATATTTTGTTAGGATACTTGGACATATTTAAAACTTTTTTTTTTTTTTTGAGACAGGGTCTTGCTCTGTCACCGGGACTGGAATGCAGTGGTGTGATCATGGCTCACAGCAGCCTTGAACCTCTGAGGCTCAGGTGATCAATTTTACTCTAAAATCCTCACACCTCAGCCTCCCAAGTAGCTGGGACTGCAGGCATGTGCCATCATGCCTGGCTAATTTTTGTATTTTTTGTAGAGATGTAGTTTCACCATGTTGCCCAGGCTAGTCTTGAACTTCTGGGCACAAGCGTTCTGCTCGCCTTGGCCTCCCAAAGTGCTGGGATTACAGGTGTGAGCCATGGCACCTGGCCTGAAACATTTTTTAAGAGAAGTTTTGCAATTGTTCACATCTGTGCTTTATTTTCAAGAGAAGAGAAGATGGTTTCACCTCTGAGAAGTCAAGTATGTCAGTTTTCTTTTGTTTTTTTGTTTCTTGTTTTTTGTTTTGAGACGGAGTCTCACTCTGTCGCCCAGGCTGGAGTGCAATGGCACAATCTCGGCTCGCTGCAACCTCCGCTTCCCAGGTTCAAGCAATTCTCCTGCCTCAGCCTCCCGAGTAGCTGGGACTACAGGCCTGCGCCACCATGCCCAGCTAATTTTTGTATTTTTAGTAGAGACGGGGTTTCACCATGCTGGCCAGGATGGTCTCGATCTCTTGACCTTGTGATCCGCCTGCCTCAGCCTCCCAAAGTGCTGGGATTACAGATGTGAGCCACCGCACCCGGCCGCAAGTATTTCAGTCTTTATGACACATGCTGTGCTCTCACATCAACTCCGTAGGCCTGGTATTGCCACTTCAGGTACTACTCAGGGTTTACACTTGTCTCAACTTCAACCCTAGCCAAAAGTGCACAAAACGACAAAATTAAATACATATATAAGATTTTACATATGTGTATTTAATTTTGTTATTAAATATATATAGTTATATAGTTGAAGACCAAAAAGAAGTTGCAAAAGTAGTACAAGGTTCCTGTGTACCTTTCAGCCACCTTTCCACATCAGAATCCTATGTGATCATGGTACAAGAGACAACTGACACTTCAGAGACCCAATCCATAGCTATGGGATGTTTCAGTTCAAGCCTCTAATCTTTATTCCTGAATGCAAACCACCCGAAAACAACAACTTGAACCGTGTTGGCTTAGTTTGCCATAGAGATGCCTTAATCTCTTGGTTTTATTGATTGTCCAGATAAGGAATGGATACTTAAAAAATGCTTCTTTGGGGCCCGAAAGCGGCATGTGTAATTAAAGGCTGTTCACTGTTACTCATTCCTTTCCTAAGGATCCATGTGTTAAGTTTCTCAGAGAATTTATTGCCAGGGAAACGTTTGTTTCTCCAGAAAAAAGCTCCCTTTTGCCATACAATAAGAATAATATAAACGATCATATTTCTTTGTTTCTCTTTTTGCCTTGGCCGTCAGAAATTCAGAGGAACTTTAGGATATAATTGCAGTAACTGACTCATTTAATATTTATGTAATTATTTCCCCTCTTCCTTTAAATAGCTTCTCATCTTGCTTTTTGTCTTCATTTTAATTGTACAGGTTCACAATCCCTTATTCACTATTCTAAAATGCAAGAAGATCTAAAAACGGAGTGCCTTTTTAAATTCAGGAAGCTTAGTGTGAATATTCATATGTCACTACAGAAATACTAAAGTGTTTGATTTCAGGGCATTGCCCCAGACCCCTCTGGGAATGTTACATAAAGTATTCACTTTCCAAAATCTGAAAGAGTCTGTATTCTGAACTGTAGCTAACCTCACGGATGTCAGCCAGGGGACTGTGGACCTGTGTGTGTCTGAGTGTGGGAAGGCCCTCACGGATTCCTCGGAGAGCAGGCATGTGCCCCGGACAGGATCCCAGACGGCTATGTGGAGATGTGACCTGATACAGAAGGAAGCCAAAGGGAGACCTGCCTGCGGCTGCATGAATCCCTTCGTCCCAATGCCCATCTCCCCTGGCCACTGGTGACATTACCTGTCTCTGAAACTTCTTGTGGTCGGACTTTCTTGGTCAGTTTCAGAGCTGCTTCGAGGTCATAAACTTGGGACCGAGTGAACTTCAGCTCCCTGCGGAGCTCATTAATTTCCTTGATCAGAGAGACATTTTCCTGCAGAAAAAGGGGGAAGATTGAGGGAGTGTGGACAGATGCGTGGTCAGTGGGCACATGGCACGCCCTCCTGGGCTGAGTGTATGGGGAATGGGCAGGGTTAGGCCTGGATCCAGAACTCTGGATCCTCTACTGGGGCCTGAGCCTTTATTCCAGCCTATTGCTCAGCCTCTTAAGGAACCAGCTAACTTACCTTCAGGTGGACTCAGCACCATTCCCCCATCCACTTGTTGTTGCAACGTCAATAGCAACAACAACGCTTTTCCACGCACTTTTTATAGGAGTTTAAATGCATCATAACCACCCTATGGCTGGGTTGTTATTACAATCACAATTTTACAGAAGAGAAAACTGAGGCACAGAGAGGTATGACTTGCTCAATTACACAGCTAGCAATCGGTAGAGTCAGGATTCCAACCCCAACAGTCTGGCTCCAGAGTTCGTAAGCACTGTGCTGTACTTCATTCATTTTTCATTCATTTGCTGAACCCACATTTATAGGCTATCTGGGAAGTGCATAAAATGCAAACAGAAATAGGACATGGTCTGCCCTCAGCAGCATGCTATTTAGTGAGTAAAACAGAAAAGTACATGGATAATTAACATTTGCTGCATCCATTGGAAGCTCACTTCTCTGATTTGTGTTTGACAAATATCCATCCATCCATTCATCCATGCAACTATCTACCTAATAAATGTTTATAGAGTACCCATAATGTAATCATGCAATATTATAGAGACACTCTGTTAATCCTAGAGTATAGAGAGTAAATCTTAGCTTCTGCTCTTGAGGAGTTTACAGTTTAGTGGGGGGCGTGGGTACAGTTTAGCATGGTGGCCACCTTGCTGTGATGGAGGAGTGGGCCTAGAGGAAAGATGTTTACTTCTGCCTGAATGACTAGGGTGGATTCCTAGGAATTGACTCCCGGGGTGAGGCTTGAAGGAGTCACCAAGGAGACGGTAAAGGTGTCCCAGACAACTAGAACAGCAGGAGCAAAGGCACAGAATATGACACAGCTGATGGGGGTGGGGGAGACCTGCAGCAGTCCTGCATCACTGGAATGCAGAGTGAAAGGAGGGGAGTCGACAGGAGTGAGAACGAAGCTTGCTGGGGGCAAGGTGGTGCAGCCTCTGCACCCTGGGACCAAACAGTCCCTTCTCTCCTCTTTTCCCACACCTCAAATCTCTGCCTTCCATTTCACACCCAGCACAAGTACCCCAAGGAGGAGCCCCATCCCCAAGGGCCCAAAGAGACTGGCCACTTTGCTCTTAGATCCCACAGCCACAGTGGCTTGTCTACAGCAGTGCCTCATGTATGACCATACAAATACATCACCTGACCACCTTGTTAGCTGCCACCCTGACTCATAGGTCTGGGATGGGCCCTGAAATCCTGCATTGGACTTCCAAGAGATGCTGCTGCTGGTCTGCGGGCCAGACCACACTTTCAGTTGCAAAGCACCTGAGGGTCCGCACACCAGAAAAGGCAGTTGCAGGCCAAATCTACGTAAAATGGACCTGTGCCAGGAACAAACTGTGCTTCTACTTGGGACATTATCTCACGAGTGGGGGCTACGGAGTCAGAGCCCAGTGGACAGGACGGTCTTAAGCATTGTTCTCCCTGAGCTGGGACAAACAGTCCTCTGCTGTGGGGAGGTACCTGTGGAGCCCAGGAGGGAGCGGGGGTTGGGCTAGAGACACCGCAACAGATTCTTTTCCTCCAGAAATGCTTCATCTAAAGCACAGACCTACACCTTTAGACTTCCAGTATATTACTTAATTTCACTATTCCTTACAATATAGTTTGGATGTTTGTCTCCTCGAAATCTCCTGTTGAAAATTGATCTCCAGTGTTGGAGGTGGGGCCTAGAGGGAGGTCTTTGGGTCATGGGAGCA
Source organism: Theropithecus gelada (assembly GCF_003255815.1). Taxonomy (NCBI): domain Eukaryota; kingdom Metazoa; phylum Chordata; class Mammalia; order Primates; family Cercopithecidae; genus Theropithecus; species Theropithecus gelada. The sequence continues at coordinate 71,094,274 of NC_037668.1, read as the reverse complement.
GATTCCTCATGAAGGGCTTGGTGCCATCCTCGTGGTAATGAGTGAGTGCTTGTTCTATTCGTTCCTGCAAGAACTAGTTGTTTTAAAAGAACCTGGTCCCGGCTGGGTGCGGTGGCTTACACCTGTAATCCCAGCACTTTGGGAGGCTCAGACAGGCAGATCACGAGGTCAGGAGATCGAGACCATCTTGGCTAACACAGTGAAATCCTGTCTCTGCTAAAAATACAAACAATTAGCCGGGCGTGGTGGCGGGTGCCTGTAGTCCCAGCTACTCGGGAGACTGAGGCAGGAGAATGGCATGAACCCAGGAGGCGGAGCTTGCAGTGAGCCAAGATGGTGCCACTGTGCTCCAGCCTGGGTGACAGAGTGAGACTCCATCACAAAAAAAAAAAAACAAAAAACAAAAAACCTGGCCCCTTCTCCTCTCCTGCTCCCTCTTTTGCCGTGTGACATGCCTGCTCCTCCTCTGCCTTCCATCATGAGTAAAAGCTTCCTGAGGTCTTGACCAGAGGCAATGCTGGCGCCATGCTTCCTGTACAGCCCTCAGAACTGTGAGCCAAATAAATCTCTTTTCTTTATAAATTACCCAGCCTCAGGTATTCCTTTATAGTCATGAAATTCTCTCTCTCAGATGAAATGCCTAGTCCTCATTGTCAACCCTTCATTCTTGATGCTAGGACCTGTACTTGTGTTTCTGAGTCAGATGTTTTCTCCATTGAATGCTTTACCCTTTTAACCAACCCAGGCCTTGGTGACTGTGGTGTGATGCGCCCCCCACCAGGTTACTTAAGGGTGTATGCTCACTGTCTGAACCCTCAAGGCCAGGCAGTTAGTCAAGGCCATGGTGTCCAGCTGAGGCGCAGGTGTCCCTGAGAATCCAAACATCCTAGAAGATACCTGAAAACCTACCAAGGAAAACAGTCCCATGGCACATACACTGAGGTGAAGAGCCAGAAAATTAGCTTAAAAGCAGCTTCGAGATGGGAGGCAATGCAGGTCTCTAGAGCGGTCCTGCGGCTGCCCAGGAGTGCCCCGCATGGAAGACCTAAATAAACTCATCCACTCGCCAAGCTGGACTTGTCATTCTTTGGTCTCCCCAGTTTGGGAGGGAGGGTGGGGAACATTACAGTTCCAGATTTTCTCATAACAGTGATAGGTTTCCCACATTTCCTTTCCAGATGCTGCTGGTAAAACTCTGCTAGATCCTCCCATGGACTTTCTCCTTGATAGACTTGCTATCATGACATGATCAATTCAATACATATTTATTGGGTTATGGACCTTGGACCCTGCCTTGCATGTTAGAGGTGCTCAATAAATATGTGTGAAATGGATGAGAAAATGAATAACTAACGCAGTGGATACCAAACCGAATAAGATGAGATTCTTACTAATAAGGAAGTTACAAACCAAGGGATAAGGGAGAGGTGAGAGATCGGAACAGAAGGGAGGGTCTTAGAGCCACAGGGGCAAGCTTGCTCGCTCCAGGTCTCTCTCCATTTCTCCTTTCAGTAGGCTTTGCTAAGCTTCACTTCTCCTGATCCTCATTAAATAACTCATGAATAATCATCAGAATAAGCACTAGAAACTGAAAGCGCAATTCGAGTTCTCTCACAGTTTGCATCTTTAGTTGCGTCCTCTTTTTGGTCATCTCCTTCCATTCTGTCACTGAGTCCTATTGCTTTTGTGTCTGATCTGATTCTGATGTTCACCCTTCCTGCTGGTTTGTCACCAGCTCTTAGCGCTCTCCCCTGTTCTGCTGTAAAGCGCCCCGCCCCGCAAGTGGAGCCCTGTCCTGGTTTCTCCCCACCCCCTCCACCCTCTACGGCCCTGTCACTGTGATTGGGATTTCTGGCTCCTGGTACCTGTTGGTGTGAATGCCAGTTTCTGACCCCCCTGCCAACCTCTGACATCTTCATGATGCTCCCTCACCTAAATGGGTCTCCAGGGCTTGATCCTTGTTGGAGTATGATTGAGGCCCACCACTCAGTGCAGCCTGACTCTCTTGTTCTGTTCATTCATTCATTCATTCATTCATTCATTCACTTATTCATTTAAATAAGTAAGAACCAGTTCCTGAAAGCTTACACTGGTCACTGTGCCAGACGTGGGAGGTCCCGCTTGGCTCCAGTGCAGAGCTGCCATGAGAGGCTGAAGCAGGGGCCCAACCCAGTGTGAGGAGGGCTCCCAGGGGAGACAGAGGAGAAGAGTGTTCCAGGCCCAGAGCCAGGAGGTTGGAAAGGAGAACCTAAGGCAGGAAGAGCTTGATGATAACAATAATAAGAGTAACCACAATTGCAAGGGTTGATTGGATCACTGCAATGTATCAAACAGCGTGCATACAGTCCCTCAGTTCCTCCTTACACCAACCTTGTGAGGAAACTGAGGCCGTACCTCAGTGGTAGAGCTGGGGTCTGAACCCTGTCATGCCTCCATCCAGAGTGCCCTGTTCCTCCATGACTACTGCTTTCCAGGCTCTGCTGTCCCCCCTCACATTTCTGTCACCTCCATTCCAATACCTCACATAGTATCATGGCCAAGGACACTCCCAATATATATAAGTTGGGCTACCCGCAAAATGTTTTCTGGGATGGCCTGTGTTCTGAGGGCCTGAGGTCACATTGAGGTCAACTGTTTATGCTTTGGATGGCTTTGTGAATTAAAAATGTGAATGCAATGGGTTTGCTGAGCCTTCTCTTCCTGATCGCTCCCTGGTCAGTTTGACCTCCAAAAGCCCCTCCAATCCTCCAGACCCCCACCCAGGTCTACATAGCTGCAGAGGAAACCTGACCTGGGGTCCACCAAGGTGCCAAGTCTTGGGGGATGTGAAACTGTTTATGTAAAAAGCTTTCTAAGCAAAGGGGCTCTGCCAAGCTGTCCAGGACTGCCTTTGGCCTTTGGAACTGACTGATGACCCCGGCAGGTCTTTCCAGACCTCCGTATTGAGCAGAGAAGAGAAGGGAATGCCTACAGCGCCCCCTAATGGCATGGCCTGAGTCGATGCCTTTAGAATATGGCAATACCTCACAGCCCGGAAAAAGCAGGCAACAGATTTATTCCATGGACTTGGAATCCTTGCATCAGTGACATCTTTCTGGAACCCACAGTTAGTGGGCTCACCATCTGCCTAACTGCACAAATGAGCCATCCTGGAATCCTCCGTTCTTTCAGCCTTCCTCCCATGTCTAACCTGACATTTCTATTTGTCATTTCTACTCCGAAATGCCTTTTGACACCACAACTTTCCCCTTTCCAAGTCCTTCTCATCTACCCTTAACATGACAGTCACTTCCTAACGGGTTTTTCTGCCACCTGCCTCTTTCCCCACCAGTCTTCCCACCTTGCCAATGGAGTGTTTTGTCTTTTCAAAACAAAGACACCCCTACCTAAGAAACCTTGGGTGGAGCCTGTTTACAGGACAAACTGTACTTTTTGGCATGGCATGGAGGCCCTTTTCAACATGACCCTCAGCCACCAACCATTTCAGTGGGTTCTTCTCCACTTGGACGCTCTTCTTTTGGACTCCTGGGTCTCCAAGCACCTCACAGGCCTCATTCTTCTCTGCTTTTTCTCAGGTTGTTCCCACAGCCTGGAAGGCTCTTCCCTGACTTGTTCCATGATCAACCTCTACTCACCCTTCAAGGCCCAGCTCAAATGCCCCTTGCCCCAGAAACCTTCCACAAGTCCTGAAGGCATCACTGAACCCCTTTTCCAGGATGAGCCCACAGCACTGCATACAATGAGTTGAGCAGTAATTATTTTTATCTGGTCCAGGTTCCCAGTGATGAACTCCTTGAGAGTAGGAACACTATCACATTCATCTTGGAATCCTCTGTGACTGACACAGAGCTTGCTGTACAGGAAGCCCTCAAAAAATGTGTACTGAATGAATAAAATGCGTGTCCTAGATGTTTGTATCTCATAGCAACTCTTATTTTCATATCTGTCAGTTTGCTAAGGAATGGAGTGGGGAGGCTGAGCTCCTGTCTGAATATGCAAATGAGACAGTGACCTCATTTTCTGTTATTTTCTAATGAGTTACTCTTAGATGCCATGTTTGCCGCGGCCTTCCTCAGCCTTTTTGGATTGAAGTGCCAGGGCCATGGCAACCTGAAGATGAGGTTCAGCTAGCTCCTGACCAGCATACACCAAGGCCACCAACTGAGGGTCTGGAATCAGTTGTGCCATCCACCCTCCATCCCCTGCCACCTGCAGTCCACAGGCACCAGTGGCCCATCCTGTGATGGACTTCTAGGCTTTCCCACTGGATTTCTACCTTGGTTCTTGGATAGGTCCTCTGCTTGGATGATGAGGATGGAAATTGCCGTTTTTTTCTTTCTTTTTTTTTTTTTTTTGAGACGGAGTCTTGCTCTGTTACCCAGGCTGGAGCACAGTGGCATGATCTTGGCTCACTGCAAGCTCCGCCTCCCGGGTTCACGCCATTCTCCTGCCTCAGCCTCCCGAGTAGTTGGGACTACAGATGGCCGCCACCACACCCGGCTAATTTTTTGTATTTTTAGTAGAGACAGGGTTTCACCGTGTTAGCCAGGATGGTCTCGATCTTCTGACTTCGTGATCTGCCTGCCTCGGCCTCCCAGAGTGCTGGGATTACAGGCGTGAGCCACTGTACCCAGCTGGAAATTGCTTTTTTTTGAGCACTTATTCTGTACCAGGCCAGTGCCTGGTGCCTCATATGGTTATCCCATTCGATCTTGCAGGAACTCCCCCCAGCCCTCAGGTTGCTGTTTTCTTCCTTGTTTTACAGATAGGGAGGGTGGCTCCTTGAGTTAAGGAATTTACCCAAGGTCTCCTGGCAGAAGAGTGGCGGAGCACGGTAAACCAGCGTCGGCACAGTGGTTTTGAAAACTTTTTTTTTAATCTTCCAAGCTTTTTGCCAACAAAAAGAGCCCCACTGTTATCAACAAGCAGTCTCTTTCTGGTTGAAGGGGTGCGGACCCGGAGACCTGCACCCCCTGCCACACACCCCCGCCCCGGGCCCCTTCTTACTTCCTGCAGTTGCTGGAGTTACTTATTTGGATCCATGGGACTCCCCAACATGCAGGTTACAATGCTCCTGGAGAAAATGTTCTTCCAGGGACTTCACTCTGCTAGCCATCAGGGAGGCCCCGCTTGGGTCTCCTCTGCTTTCCACCCCACCCTGGCCCAGCACCCTCCAGGGCATGGGGAAGCAGAAGAGGACAGGATGCCGGCCCCAGCAGCCTCATGCTGATGCTCACACCCTCTGGCTAGCCTGTGGTCTTCCTTCTCCTACACCGATGTTTGCTTTGGCTGCTTGGCATGGAGAGAGGGAGCCAGTTCCTCAGGCCTGTGCTCTGATGATAGGGCACAGAGGGTGCTGGGTGATGTCAGCAGCTGACAATGCCTCCTGCTGTCACCCTGGTTCCCCTTCCCTGCTTGCTGCACTCCAGAGCCCCAGGTAGTGGTTCAGTGTACGGCTGCTGGTGTCTCAGGGCTCCACCAACTGGAGGCACTTCTATCTCTGGGCCTCTGACAGCTTTCATGGCCATGGAGTAGGGCAATGGGTAGATGGACTGGGCTGCTTTTCAGTGGGGACTGGTCGTAAGATGGCATGAGACCAGCCATGCCTGGATCTGGCCTGAATCACAGTGTGCTCTGCCCAGCTGTGTATGAACTGGCCAAGCTGGGAACTGGTTTGTTTCAATCTAATTGCAACCTGTTCTCATTCCAGTATTTTAATTATGGCATTAAAGAAATGTGAACATAAAACGGTACGTGCTTTATAAATGTGATTCTGATGTTCCCTTTTGATACTAATTCACATTAATTGCCTCAGACGATACTGATACCCAAACAGAAATCTGGCAGAAGAATCCCGACTGGCATTCCTGATAACGTGCCTGTGTGGAGGCGGCAGTAATGGGGTCAGGCTCTCTGAACAGCCTATGAAGGATCTGGGGAGGTGGGTGTGAGGCGCTTATTAAACCAGAGTGAGGCCAGCTCTGGGAGGGTGTGGATAACTCAGGACACAAGAGATAAGGGTAGGGACCTGAGGCACCAGAAAAATCAGATGAGGCGTGGCCACGACATATGGGTAGCAGAATAAAAAGGAGCAAGACAAAGTCAGGTGAAATGGGAGTTGGGAACAGAAGAGAGAAGGGAGAGGCTCAGCAGAGCTAAGATGATGTGGATGAAGGTCTAGAGGGCCCAGGGGCTGATGAGAGGAGTGGGGCAGGACATAGGTGTGCTCTGGATAAAGATGGGGTAGAAAAGAAGAACAGGGTGCCTGGGGAAGGGAGGTGGGCATTGGTGGGGTGGGGGGCAGGGTGCAGCATGGAAGTGCCTAGAAAACCTCCTAGGTGAGCTCTCAGCCACAGTCACAGCCAAGATGAGCTCAGAGGAGAGGAGCCAAAATAAGACTTTAGGGGGAGCTACTGCGCCCCCAGACACCTGAGTAGCTCTGAAGACAGGTGGTCTCAGAGGGACCCTTCATGGGATCTCTCATCTTGGATGGCTTGGCCTCCCCAGGGGCCGAAGGGAGTGTGCAGGTACCTGCATGATGCGGACGTAGTCTGTGCGGTGCAGCTCGCCCTCCTTGACCACCTTCTTCTTGAGAGTGGCCAGGTTCCTCTCCAGATGCTCCCGCTGCCGGGCGTACTCCTGCTGCAGGTCTGTGTTCAGCCCTGCGATCTCCACCTGACGGGGCCCAGGAGGTTCTCAGTGAGGGAGACGAGACCCCGGAGGGCAGGGCTGGCAGGAGGGGAGGCTGAACTTACCATGTCTGCTCGCTGCACGTACTTCTCAAAGAGACCTCGAATCTTCTCCTTCAGCAGCCGCGGCTCCTGAATATAGGCTACGCAGTTGTGGAGGTCTGTTTTGAACCTTTTGACGAGCGCTTCCAAGTCTCGCTCCTGCAATCAGAGACATTTCCTTCTGGCACTGTAGGGTGCTCTCCAGGTGGAGGGGCGGGGGCTGCAGGCAGAGGTTAATGGCACAGCAAGGGAAAAGAGACGCCTCATCTGGGACTCACAGCTGACCACCAGGGGCCACACTGGGCACAGAGATTAGATGGGCACAGAGCCAACAGGTGGAGGCACAAAAAGTCTTGTGCACCTGCCCTCGGCTGGGCACCTGGCCTGAACAGCCTATATGGGGGCTTCATCCTTAAGAGGCCACACAGATGGGCTTCTTTATTGGCTCTGATTTCCTTCAGGACCACAGGCCTTAAAAGATGAAAGGAAGCTCATGTGGTTACCCATATCCCTTTAGAGCCAACACAGATGGCATCATTTCTCTCTTGCAGATTCCTGGCTGGGGCTTCCACGTCCCCCGTATTAGCTCATCCAGTGCTTACCCTTCCCGATAGTCAGGAGCGCCGATGTAAGGGGTCAGGTTGGTTTATCTACACACTTGGGCTAGCGTCCCCTCTTCATTGTGCTTTTCCCTGTCTTCCCCAGCCCTGACCTGGAGAAAGTCTCTCCTTTCTCTTGCTGCCATCCATGGCCCTTTCTACATGTTCCACCGTTTTCCACCTCTCAATGTAACTATTATGCACATGCCACAAATTCCTGATCATCGTCTTCAGCTTGGAAAGAGCAGGATCTGTATCAGTTCACATTTATGGCTCTGCAGCTGCTAGTGTTACCTAGTGCAGAGTTAATTAATGCTTACTGCAGAGGATGGAAAGTTCCAATCTTTTTTTTTTTTTTTTTTTTTTTTTTAGACAGAGTCTCGCTCTGTCACCCAGGCTGGAGTGTAGTAGTGCAATCTTGGCTCACTGCAACCTCTGCCTCCCAGGTTCAAGCAATTCTCCTGCCTCAGTCTCCCAGTTAGCTAGGACTACAGGCACGTGCCACCATGCCTGGCTAATTTTTGTATTTTTAGTAGAGATGGGGTTTCACTGTGTTGGCCAGGCTGGTCTTGAACTCTTGATCTCGTGATCCGCCTACCTCGGCCTCCCAAAGTGCTAGGATTATAGGCATGAACCACTGTGCCCGGACGGAAAGTTCCAATCTTATTCAACAAATGTTAAGGAGTGGCCTGTGCTAGGGAAGAGGGCACAATCGTGTCCAGGCCCATGTCCAGAAAACCTAGATTCCATTACTAGCTCTGTGTGTACTACCTAGCTGTGGGTGCTGGGTGAAGTTTCTTAATCTCCCAATTTTGGGGGCCTAATTTTTCTTATTTGTAACACAGAGAAATGGGAATCGATGATCTTTGAAGTTCCCCTGGCCTCTGCAATTTTTTGGTTGTCAAAGCCTTAAACCAGTGGCAACAAAATTGCCTCTCTGAGCATGTACTTTCCTCCGCCAAAGAAGCCAAATGCTACAAATATTCCTGCCACGCTGACTTGCCACCTCCTTGATCACTTACCCAAAGTGATTTTATAGTCTCAGATGAGTTCAGTGATGTAAATCTACATGGGCCTGAAAGCAGGCAGGGCTGGGAGCAAGTAAAGAATGTGAGTTAAAATGGGAAACATGTCCTCGCAGTGGGCTGGCTCTGTCTCTTGGAAGCCAGCTGCCCATTGCAGATAGGTGCCAGATCCCGAATCCAAGAACTGCCAGACTCTGAAACCCTCACACCTTCTGTCTCTCTCTGCGCATCTCCTGATCGGTGGCTCTCAGTTTCTGCCACAATTCTGTGATGTTCAGCTCCAGTTGAGTGTTCTGCTTATGGAAATTCTCCAGTTCGGCTTCCATCTGTAGAGAACAAGGGAAACGAGTCAAGAAGAAGAAAGTGAGATAATGAAAACTGTATTTGAGAACCGTAGTCTTCCAGTGGGGACGCCGCCCCTGATACCCGGGCATTTCTTTTCTCATCCCCTTTTGTGTCCTCTGGATCAAAACCTTTCTCTACTTGCTTTCCTAACAGCTCCCCACCCCTGGACTGATATGCTAAACCAGCATCACGTGTTTCCATGGCCAGGCTGGGACGTTTTCCCTGTGAGTCACTTTCCCTTTCCTTCAACCATGCTGATTGTTTTATTTTCTTGAATTCTTTATAAAGTGGTGCCACCCAAATACTAGAACCTCAACTCTAACCTGAAGCAGGGCTCCCCAGAGAGGCGACTTCCTCGCCTGCTTTGTGAAGTTGTATGAGCGAATCTCGACCCTCTGGGGCCACGGGTCATTTAAAGCAGAAAGTTTGCAGGGACCAACACGTGGGCACCACCCATCTAAGGCATAAAACAGGAAAGGGGAAGCTGAGAAGGAGCCTCAGCCTCATCATTCTGTTGAAAGGTCTTAAAAAGTACAACTGAGAAGTGTCCTGTCTTCACAGGAAAAATAATAAACCACCAGTGAGCTTCTGAAATACATATTTTTTAGATGGAGTCTTGCTCTGTTGCCCAGGCTGGAGTGCAGTCGTGTGATCTCTATCTTGGCTCACTGCAACCTCCGCTTCCGGGTTCAAGCAATTCTCTAGCCTCAGCCTCCCAAGTAGCTGGGATTACAGGTAACTGCCACCATGACCAGCTTTTTTTTTTTTTTTTTTTTTTTTTTGTATTTTTAGGAGAGACAGGGTTTTACCATGTTGCCCAGGCTGGTCTTGAACTCCTGACCTCAAGTGATCTGCCCACCTCGGCTTCTCAAAGTGCTGGGATTACAGGCATGAGCCACTGTGCCTGGGCTGAAAGATTTTTTTAAAATTCACTGTTGCATTTATATTAACAAAAGTCATGGGAATGACAACTGGAGTGTCCAATTAGGATGAGACTAGCCGTGCGTGAGCTTTCATTGACCTAATTCCTAATGACTTATGGACTAAATCTGGTGGACACTAGTATTTCTGTTAAAAGAGAGGTTTGCTGACTGTTTTGGGAGAATGGGATAGTTCACTGGGTTTTTTCACGGCTGGGTAGAGTAGTCCCTCCCCCTCTAGTCTATCCCAGGCCTTTGATCAAATTTCAAGGCTCTTGGCAACCTTCTGGGGGGTACCAGGAGGCCCTAATGAACCACATCCATGTTCTAGACACAAAGGGGCAGCTTTTAGAAGAACGTTTTCCTCATTATTAGAAGCATTTTGTATAGACAGAATAGCCCTGTGACCCAAAGCCTGGCATAAAGGTGGCATGCAAATATTTGACGAATGAACGAATAATGGCAAGTGTGGTGGGCAAAGGAGAGCAATAGTGAGGGACATGAGAAGAGCCTGAAACAACCTGCTTCTGGAAGAGGAATGATAAGATAAGAAGGCAGAATTGGCAGAGTTATGTAGAACCACCTTGTAGGGGACACACATTGAGTGTGGGTATTTGCACAGCTAAAGAATGTGCCCATTAGAAAGGGCCGCCCAGCTTGTTGTAGACTTAGGGATCTAAAGCTGATTAAGAGGTAGTTTCTGCCTTCAAGAGGCCTCAGGTCTGCAGGGATAAGTAGTAAGTCAGAAATTCAGGTGGAGTAGGATAAACACTGCAGTCAAGGCAGAAAGCACTGTGTATACACAGAGGAGGTGAGCAGGCAGCGCCCAAAAAGATGGGATGTGTCCCCTGGATTTGGGAGGAAGAAAAAGTATTAGAGGACAAAGGGGGAAAGAATTCTAGGCAGAGAGAACAGCCTGCACAGAGAGGACCAGAGACATGGGCAGCCTGGCGCATCTCTGCAGGTTACAAGTGGCTCAGGGTGGCTGCAGGAGGGGGGATTTGAAGAAGGGGGAGAGGGGAGGGACAGGAGAGGCTGGCTGAACTAGGTCATGCAGGACCCAAGGGCAGAGGCTCAAATGGTGAGAAGTTTGCCTTTACCCTGAAAGCTCAGAGAGCCGCTGAAGGCTTAGACCAGGATGGAATGATGTAATTTGCATCTTGGAGGGCCTGATGCAGAGGTTCTACTGAATAGAGCAAAATGGGGGCCAGCCAGACCAGTCGGGAGCTGCCAGTGTGGCTGAGGAGACAGATGATAGCATCCTAGGCCAAGGCAATGGCAGCTGGAAGAGAGAAAGGGGGCTTCTATCTGAGGGGCTCCCGAAGATCATGTCTGAGTGCCTCATTCTCTAAATCTCAGGCCAACAGTGACAGATAAGGTTAGCATGGAGGGCCTACAGGAGTATATTATTTACTTCTGTTCATTTTTTCCCCCAGGCAAAGACTCATACTACTCTGAGAATAAAAATAATCTGTTTATAGAAAAATTGGGAAATATGTCAAATTTGAGTAGCTGGCTGGACAGCCAGAAGCCTAGCCCATTATGTGGAAACAAGCATCTTTCCCAGTGTGGAAATTCCATCTACTTTTCCATGTGTTTTTCATCACACTCAGAGATTCTCAATGGGGCTCAGGCAGGAGATAGAAAGCATTTTGCCCCCCAGGGGACCTCTGGCAAGGTCTGAAGGCATTTTTTAGTTTTAACACCCTGGATAGGGGGTGCTTTTGGGATCTAGCAAGTAGAGACCAGGGATGCTGCTAAACATTCTACAATATACAGGACAGACCCTCCACGACAGAGAATTACCTACCTCAAAATAGTAATAGTGCTGAGCTTGAAAAACCCTGCCCTAGATAAGTAAATAAATGAGTGTACACTAAAACAACAAGCCTCAGGAAACCTCTCCCCTAGGCAGGGCAAAGGGACCCTTGAATCATCAGAGCCAAGTTGGAAAAAGAGTATGTGAGGGGAGGTACCTGAATCAGGAAGTGTTATAAGAGGTTGCAGCTCTACAAATGAGCCGAGGGCTTGAGGCTTCCTTCCTGGGAGAAAAGGACCTTTACAGGAGATCCACAGTGCATGAACCAAAGACGTCTATGACCCCCAGAGGGAAGCCCCAAGGTCAGAGGCTCCTGGAAGCACCCAGGCCCAGATATCAGCCCTGATAGCAACTGGCACCAGCGAAAGGAGGTAGAAGGCATCCTGCTGGAATCACTCCCAAGGTGCGAGTGTATTCCCTGCTGAGCATTAAGGCCATGGTTGGCCCCTGTAACTGCCAGAGAAGGTGAATGGTCTCCCCAGGTGTGTTGGTGGGGGAAGTAAGCTAACCATTAGCAAACAATGGACCTGACCTGAAATACAGCTGACAAATGTGTCAAATGAGGAGGGAGAAAGGGGGCAGTGCTGTGCTGGCCCTCCAGGTGGGTGGGGCCTCTGTTCTTCCTCTCATCTTCTCAGGCTGCTATGGTCTGAACCTCCGTGCCGTCCACCCCAAATTCCTGTGGTGGAACCTGACCCCCAAAGTGAGGTCAGCTCTTTGGGAGGTGATTGGGTCACAAGGGCAGAGCCCTCACAAATGGGATTTGTGCCCTTTTATGAGGCTGGAGGGAGCTTATCTGCCCCCTTTTACCCTTCCATCACATGAGGACACATAGCAGGTGTCATCTGTGAGGAACAGGCCTGGACACCAGATCTGCTGGAGTCTTGGTCTTAGACTTCCCAGCCTCCAGTACTTTCAGCAATACATTCTGTTGGCTATAAATCACCCCTTCTAAGGTATTTTGTTATAGCACCCCGAATGGACTGACAGCTGCCATTTTGGGGCCTGGAAATTACTCAAGAATGGCAGGAGGCCCCGTGGAGGCAGGTCTGTGGTCAGCTGGGGACATCCTTTCTCATCCCAGCAGCCAGGGAAAAAGTCATTGTCACAAGGACTTACCCTCTCTGGGCGCCCTGACCCTGGACTGATCTCCACTGGGCTTCTTTACTGGGCCTACCAGAGCAAAGGCGCCATGGGGCAGAACCGGCACCACCATGGCTCTTGCACTTCTAGTTGGGTCATCAGTGCTCTCTGATACCCTTGTATCTGTTATCCTGGCTCAGCATAAACAATTAGAGGAGATGGAGGGGGAGCAGAAGCCTATTTTGTCTAGGGTGGTCAGGGAAGGCATATAGACTGAGACCGGAAAGATGCAAAGAAACCAGCCATGTGGCGATCTGGGGGAAGAGCCTTCCAGGCAGAGGCAGCAGCTCAGCAGAGGTTCTGAGATGGAAAAGCGTGACTTTAGGAACTGTCAGAAAGCCAGTGGGCTGGAGCAGGGAAAGGGAGCTTCGAGAGGAGGCTGGAGAGGCAGGGAGAGGCTGGATCACATAGGACCTTATGGGCCTGACTGGGACTCTGGATTTTACTGTAGGTGAGATGGGACCCCACTGGGGAGTTCACTCAGGCCTCTATGTGGAGACCAGACTGGAGGCTGGAGTCCAGTCCATATAAGAGATGGTGGCTGCTTGGACCGGGGTGATAGCAGCAGCGGGAAAGGAGGGTTTGATGTGAGATGTGTTTTGGAAATTGATCAGATAGCTGTTGCTGACGATTTGGATACAGGAGTTACGAGAAGTGAAGAATCAAGGAAGACGTCTGCATTTCTGCATTAAGTAACTGGGTGGATCATGGACCACTAACTGAGAAAGGGAAAACTGGAGGAAGCGGGAGAGAAAAATCAAGAATTCAGTTTTAGATCAACATGGACTCCACTGTCAGTCCAGCAGGGGAGGCTGATGGGGAAACACATGTTGCAGGGAAAGGTGGTATGTGCGGGGGGACGGGAGACCTTACAGGATTCTCAGAAACCCTTGTCCAGTTGATCTTGCTTCTAATCTCGCCTCTCTACCTCCATCCTGTTTGCTTCCCAGAACACATTCTTAATTATGTCACTCTTCTGCTCAAGAGCCTCTGATGACTTCTCATTCCTTATCAGATGAAGTCCAAACACCATGGCCTCGCCTAGGGTCTCAACCAACATTTCCAGTTTGAGAACAAACGTTGAACCAGAAGGATAGCCTGTTGGCTGAGTACACACTGCCCTCTGGTGGCCAAATGCCCAATAGCTGCGTCTCCCTTAGGAGGGCACAGAACACTGCACACGGAGGCACGGGTAGGGCCAAAGCCCATCTCCAGGTCCTGCAGCAAGTTAACTCCCAAGCGATTTGCTTTTGGACAGCTGAGCCTGCAGTAGGGCCACGGCCTTCCCAGTTGCACCGCTGTGGACTGGAGGCTGCATACACCTTGGGAGCAGAGAGGACTGTGAGGAGAGCTTCCTCTCAGTCCCTGAGGCCAGCTAGCCAATCGTGGAAGAAGAGACAGAGGGTCTGAGAGGCCAGAGTGTTGCAAATGGCTTCTCACCTCCTGAATCTGTTCCTTCATCACCCTGATCTCATTTTCTCGAGGTTCTATTTGCTTCTTCAGCTCCTTTATTTTGTAGTCAAGCACAAACTTGAATTTCCCCAGTTCTTGATTTTTCTTTTTCAGATCATAAATTCGCTTCTCCTGGGGGTGAGAAGAGACAGAAGTGAGAGATATCGTAAGGCTTTGGTATACTGCAGCCCTTTAGGGCAAAGAGCACGAAGCCTGTGACTCTCCCGGTTGAAGAGGTCAACCAGGAGACTCCTCTCCTCTCTTCGTCAGTACAGAGGCTGGCACTCTCCCCACGGGGCTACAGCACAGACCCCTCAGCTTCTGTACCAGGACTCTCATGCATTCACTCACTCATTCATATTAGGTTGTGAACAATGGCATTTTCCAACGATGGCCCCCACAGCGTCTCCCACCCCACACTCCAGCTGTTCTCCAGCGTGACCTTGCTGCTTCTCCATCAGGAGGTGGAAGTAAATCCCCTTCCCTTGCATTTGCCTGGACTAGTGACTTGTTCATAACCCAAATAATGCAACAGAAGGGAGACTGTGTGGCTTCCAAGGCTAGGCCGAAAAAGGCCAAGCAGTGTTTACCTGGCTCTCTTGGGACACCTGCTCTGGGGGAGGCCATCTGCTATGTAAGAAGTCCAACTACACTGAGACATCCAGGCTGGTGGGCACATTAGGGACTCTGGTCAAAAGACCCAGCTGAGCCTAGCCTCCCAGACATCCCTGCCAAGGTGCCAGACATGTGACTGAAGAAGCCACATTGGATGTTGATCTTCCAGCCTCCAGCTGTTTTGAGTCACCCCCAGTAGTCCCAGCTGAGGCCCCAGACATCGGGGACAGAGATAAGCCACTCTGTGGTACCCTGTCCAGATTCCAGACCTGTGGAACCTGTGAGCAGAATAAAATAGTTGCTTTCAATCACTAAGTTTTTCCTTTTGAGACAGGGTCTGACTCTGTCACCCAGGCTGGAGTGCAGTGGCAAGATCTCGGCTCACTGCAAACTCTGTCTTCCACGTTCATGTGATTCTCTTGCCTCAGCCTCCTGAGTAGCTGGGATTACAGGCATGTGCCACCACTCCCGGCTAATTTTTGTATTTTTAGTAGAGACAGCGTTTCACCATGTTGGCCAGGCTGATCTTGAACTCCTGACCTCAATGATCCACCTGCCTCTGCCTCCCAAAGTGTTGGGATTACAGGCGTGAGCCACCACGCCTGGCCTCAATCACTAAGTTTTAAGGTTAATTCGTTGCATGGTGATAGTAATCAGAACATAAATATATCCATCTCTCAAACATTTACTGAATGAAGATCTTTTGCCAAGTATTGGGTTTCCAAATATAAATACAGCACAGTCCCTTGGCCTTAAAAGAAAACACTAGCTGGGAAAGAAGATACAGAAGCAAATCTAAGCCTAAAACGTGACAAATGTTGTAAAAGAGGAAAGCACAGAAGGCAAAGTATATATTGAGGGTGCTGAGAATGACTGGCTTGAGAGCCAAGTGGTGGTTCATGGGGGAAGTGAGAGGTGAGGCTGGGGAAATAGAGGAGGGAGGTGAGGGTCTTCGTGTTGGGGGAAAGAATTCAGAATTTATCTCCTAGGCAATGGGCTGGCAAACTACAGCCTATGGGCCACATTTGGCCTGCCGTCTATTTCTGTAAAGCTTTATTGGAACACAGCCAAGTTCATTCATTAATGTTTTGTTTATGGGTGGTTTCACTCTACAGCAGCGGTGTTGATTCATGTTGATTCGTTGAGACAGACCACATTGCCTCCAAAGCCAAAAATATTTACTACCTAGGCCTTTACAGAAAGAGCGTGCTGACCCCTGCTGTAGCAATGGGGAGCTGTAAGGGCTTTGAGCAGGAGAGTGGCGGCATTGCACCTGCACCCTGCCAGTCCATGGTGATGGAAGGTGGGAAATGAGGCCATTAGACTGCTTAGGAGGCTGTTGCCATTTTCTAGGGGAGGAGGCCTTCATCTCTTTCTTGTCAAAGCCCCCTTTGAGAATCTGAACAGAACTTTGGATCCTCCCTAAAAAATAAAATAAAATAAAATAAAATAAAAACAAAAAGCCCAGATTCATACACTGACACTCACATGCAGAAATGACATCTAGGCATGATCCCATGTCATCCTTACAAGACCCCTTGAGGTGGTGATCATCCCCATTTTATAGGTGAGAAAATGAAGGCTGAGAGAAGTTGCTCGAGGTGCAATGGCCAGTAAATGGAACCTGTGCCAGACCTAGTTCCCTAACACTGAAGCCCATGTTCTCAGCCCTTGGAGAATTCCTCCTGCCTTGGGCCATAGTGGCAGAGGCGATGGAAAGGAGGGCACGGAATCTGGATGTGCTCAGGAGGATGATACTACATGGTCTGCCCCACAGAATGTGATGTCTCTGTCATCTGAGTGTTTTGGAAGAAAGGCATCCCCAAAGTAGAAGCAGCCTCCTGGACAGGGTCAACCCCAGGAGAGTCCCACTGCGACACAGGGACCACGTGGGCAGTGTGGCAAGTGAGCTGCCCCCAGTCCATGGGGGAGCGCCTCTGAGGATGCCTGGAGCAGTGGAGTCAGCTGACTCAGGTTCTTCTTGCAGCCCGTCACCTATTGAAGTGTGTGACCCCTGCGCGAGATACCCAGCCTCTTGGAGTTCAGCTTCCCGAACCATAACACTGGGTTCTCAGGCCCCCTGGGTTGTTGGCAGAACTGAATGCGATGTGTTGATAGCGATTAGCCCAGCGCCAAACACACAAGAGGCGCTTCATTGACCGCTGGTTCCCCCATTGAGTTAAAGAAATGCGTCCTGAGAAGCTAGGGACCCTCTCTCCCCTGAGCTTTGCCTTCCTTGCCTTGGCCCATCTGGCCATAGCTGAGGGAGGACAGAAGGAGAGCTGTCACCTTGTCCTGAATAGTCTCGTCTCTTTCCTGGATCTCTCGCTTGAGGCCTTGGATATCCTTCTCCAGAGACTTAATGACTCCTTGCAGCTTCACCTGCTCTCCTTTTAGGGTCTCGATGTCATTGGTTCGTTCTTCAATCTCCTTCTGCAGGCTGCTGAACTAGAAAAGCGAACGGCAACAACAAAGACCACTAAAGTCAGAACTCATCTCCATTCCTCCCACTGCCTCAATGTAAGGGGTTCCCTACCACTGGCCAACTGTGATCTGAATCACCCCACCTTCTGTGGCCTGAAAACACTTAGCACTCAACATTTCTGGGATTTTAGGAATGAATATTTGGAGAATTTGGGACAGTTCAGGAATTTCCCAGGCCAAATGGATGATGTAGTATTTGTCCCATAACATCCAGGCCCATTCCCCTGTGAGAGGACTGACTGTCTTCACAAGAGGTTCTGGAGACCGGTGCGCCAAGTGGACCAGAGACTTCTGTGACCACACTCATCTTGAAAGGCTGGGATCCACCCTGCATCAAGGTCACAGAAAGTGGGCTCTAACTGATGAGCCATCTTAGCCATGACCAAGAAGGGAAGACTGATTGTCCCCTGGATTTACTAGTGTGCTTTCTAATAGGAAGGAACTCGAGCTTGCTTTGAACTTAGCTTCTCCAGGGCTAAATGTTTTGGGGAAACTGAGTTGAATCCTCCCTCACCCTCGATGGTGAGTGAACTAAAAACATCTTCCTCACTTCATAAACTAAGCATCCTACACCCCCGTTCCCTCTTCCACCCGTAGTGCTGAACGGGAGCCGCCCACGACTCCCTGGACCAAGAGCCTGAGGATGCCCCCAGGCCAAGACTTCATCTACCTCATCCCCAGAAGACCTTATTTCCATTTCCATTTCCATCGGAGGGCTAGCTCGGAAAACACTGACTGAATCCTACTTGCCAATAAGTGAAAACTAGAAAGCCTCTATCTGCACACAGGGAACCCCAATAATCTGTGAAAAGGAGAGCAGGGAAGCCCGTGTGGCTGCCTTTCTGAGGGCGTGGTGGGGAGGGTCCGTCTGCGTGAGTGTGCGCTGGCTCGTGCTCTTCTCCCGGCCTGCTTGCTGAAGATGGGGACAGGCAGGACCCTGGCCAGGCCCCCCAGGCTGGTCAGTCCACCCACCCCAGCTTTCTCTGCAACACCCTCGCCCACCCCAGGTCTCTGGGAGAACAGCCTGCTACCTTCTTCCTCATGATGCCTGTTTCTCCCTTGAGCCGCAAGTTTGATTCCTTTTCATCCCGAAGCTTTTTCTCATACTTGGTTTTGATATCTTGGATTTCTCGGTCTTCATCTTCTTCAATCTGCTTCTTGGTCTCTTCAAATTCCCGCAGCTGCTGCCTGACGTCTTCCTGTGCCTGGCTCGGAGAGAATGGGCGTGTGGTCAGGGGAGAAGGGACTCCCGCACCTTTGTGCCCACAGGGCTTGAGGTGAGATGAGCATGGGGACCTGTCCCAAGGAGTGGGAGGTGAGTGCCATTCCAGAAACGGAGACCATGGCCACAGGGCCCTTGACCTGTCCACCTTCTTCCCGTCTGTCCTCTCTTCCTGCCTCCCCTCTTTTCCTACCAAATCAGGCCTCATGCTCCACCACTTCAACCCCAACCTTTCCAACACCCCATCCCTGTTCTCCTTTGGTCTTGTTCACTGGAAACCCAGGCTTCCCATATTTTTCTCTCACAGAACTTGTGACAATCGTAACGTTATATTTATTTGCGATGTTATTTGGCTCTCTCTCCCATTAGATACAAGTTCCTTGGCGGTAGAAACCATGTCTGTCCCCGTGTACAACACATCCTGGCAGACAGTGGCTATGCCATGGAGATCTGAGTGAACGGCGGCTTTTCTCTGGGAAAGGGAGGCACAGCATGGCTTCCTGTGAGTACCTCTTCCAGAAGGGTGGTTTTCTCCTGCAGTTTGGCCTCGTAAAACTCAGTCAGCTCCTCCAGGGCCTGGCTCTTGGTCTCATCATTATCCCGGAGCTGCTTTTCATACTCTTCCTGCATCCTCTGGGACTTGAGCTGCAGCTCCTGGTACTTCTCATATTCTAGAAGCAACTTTTGGTTGTTGCAACATTCTGGAGAGAAGCAAGGAAGGTATTTAAGGTGGCAGAGCAGCACCCGCCTCAGGGACACCCAGGAGCCTTGGGCACTTTCCCATTCCTTCCAGCACCAGCTGGAGCAGCTGCCTCCAGAGCCAAGATTCAAATGCCTGCCTGGCTTCCTCACCGCCACCCCCTCATCCCGTCATCTCATCCGGTAGCCAAACTCCCTACCTGCCTGCTCTGGGAAGAAAAGTTTCCAGGAAAGCACAGAGTGGTATCTGGGGACTCAGGGCCAAGAAGGATATCCTGAGTGTGAAAACTAGGTGTTAGGACCCCCACTTTATAGAAGAGTAAAGTGAGGCTCGGTAAGGTGAGGTGACTCCCTAGAGCACCTGGCAAGTACGTGGTGAGCCTGGGACCCAAGGCAAGACTGTCAGGTTCCAAACTTGAACTTTTCCATGTCTCCTACTTTCATGCAATAGGTGTTTAATGTGCTGAGTGAATGAGTAAAAACCACCGTGAGTTCCAGGGGATACACGTAGCCTGTTTTTAGACAGAGCTATATTCCCTGAGACTTCTACCGTGTCTGGGGGACTCTCAAGTGTTTCCCCATAACGTAGCTCTTCCAACCCTAACCAACGAGGCCTCTACTTGTGGGCTCACCCAGGTCTTGCAGTTCCCGGCTTTGCTTGTCTAGGAGGTCTTCTATGTGCTCACGGTGATAAACATCCTGCTTTTCTTTTTCTGTTCTTAAGACCTAAAACAGTCACATGTCCTCATTTACACACATCTGCTGAAAGCACTATGAGGGCAAGAACTGACTTTACAAGTTACACCCTTCTTCACTCACAAACATTTCTCAAGCCCTTATTTTGCACCAAGCACTGTT
Source organism: Theropithecus gelada (assembly GCF_003255815.1). Taxonomy (NCBI): domain Eukaryota; kingdom Metazoa; phylum Chordata; class Mammalia; order Primates; family Cercopithecidae; genus Theropithecus; species Theropithecus gelada. The sequence continues at coordinate 71,074,362 of NC_037668.1, read as the reverse complement.
CTATGAAGCAACAACCACATTGTCACCTTTTATTTATGTTATATTCTGCTGGAAAAGCTCTATACTGTTCCTATTTCTATTCTTGCTACTAAATGGGTTTGTCAATGATGAGTTCAGTTTTGGACACGTGTCAAAAGGACTTCTGGATGAAAAAGTAGGGATTCATTTGAATCCTCTGTTGCCGGCACATTGCTGTCAATGAAATCCTTGGGTGTGTTCATGGGTAAAGCTTCTGAGCAAGTGTTTTCTTTAACTGAGCAGGAAAGCTTTCAGGCTTGGGGGGCGAGTTGGAGGTGGTGTGCCATCTTCAGGACCTAACTTTGCACCTGGCTTATATACAGCACCAAATAACTGTTGGCTAAAAGAATAAAATTATAAAATGAATTAATTAATACAATTAATAGCCAAGGTTTTTCTTTCTTTTTTTTAGCAAAACTTTATGACCCATAGACATTAAAGAAACAAATATCCCTCAAGCACATAATTGGGAATTTTTTTAGGGGGTGAGGGACAGGGCTTCACTCTGTCATCCAGGCTGGAGTGCAGTGGTGAGATCATGACTCACTGCAGCCTCCACCTCTCAGGCTCAAGCAATCCTCCCATCGCAGCCTCCCAAGTAGCTAGAACTACGGGCACATGCCAGCATGGCAGACTCATTTTTAATTTTATGTTGGAGACAGGGTCTCACTATGTTAACCATGCTGGTCTCAAGCTCTCAGATGCAAGCAATCCTCCTGCCTAGGCCTTCTAAAGTGTCAGGATTATAGGGGTGAGCCACCTTGCCCAGAGGGGATTTTAGATAGGTGTCCAGATTTGTGTAGAACAAAGAAAAGAATCTGGGAGAGTCCCGGACCAAATCTAACTATGTAAAGGCCATGTAGACTAATTTTATTTAACTTCCTGACAACCCAGGAATTCTGCTAGTTATTCTCCATCTATGCTTTGATTTTCTTATCTTCTTGCTTTTTCTTTTCTTTTCATTTTGTTTTTAAATAAGTTTCTCCTAATCATAATTCTCATTGTAGAGAATTTAGAAATTACATAAAGGATAAAAAACAAAATTTAAATTATCTGCAATCTCAACTTCCAGAGATAATTATACTGTTATCTATTTTCTATATGTATTTTACTACTATAGATTAATTAATCTGTTAATACCACTAATACCGATTAATACCATTCACCATAAAGTGGTTTATATTCTGCTTTTTTTTTCACTTAGCAATTGATTGTAAGCATATTTATTTATTTATGTTTTTAGATAGAGTCTCTGTTGCCCAGGCTGGACCACGTTGGCCAGGCTGGTCTCGAACTCCCGACCTCAAGTGACCCGCCCGCCTTGGCCTCCCAAAGTGCTGGGATTGTAGGCGTCAGCCACTGTGCCCGGCATTTCTGATATCAACAACTATGCTTTAAAATTGGACATTTTCACATATCTTACTGTTTGAGCATAGCTTGGGCAGTATATGACAGTCCTGTCTTGAAAGTGGAAATTTCTTGTTATTTGCGCTTGTTGGTCAGTCTCTTAAACAGACCTGGTTTTTTGTTTTCAAGGACTCCATTTCCTGGATGAACTTGTCTGTTAGCTCCTTAATCTTCTCAGAATAGTTCATGTCCTTTAGTCGGAGTTGATACTCATTCTCCATTTTTAATTCCTCCACACGAGTCTTTAGCTCCAACATAACCTGAGCCTTTGGGAGAAGGACAGAAAATCAAGAACACTGACAGTGAGGGTGAATCAGAATATTTAAACCTGCGGCCTTGACCTGAGACCTGCAGCTCTGCCTAGCTTCAAACTCAATGTGTCTCAACTGGAACCTGTCATCTTTTCCCCAGAAGACACACCGGCTAAAAACGAGGAGACACATGAGCTTCCTCCTCTATCCTCAAAAAGTCCTTACTACATTGTGCTAGTAATGCTCTCAACTCTTTCAAGTCGGCCTAAACGTCTCCTGCTTGATGAGGCTGACTTGGACCACACTGTTTAATTCTGCAACCCCTTCCCATTCCCGGGACCCATCACCTTTCTTACTCTGCTCTACTTCTTCTTATTTCCTTAGATCTTGCACTTTCTATAACTTACTTATTATTTTATTATTTTTATTCTTCTTTCCCCATTAGAACTTGCTCCACATAGACCAGAATCTTTGTAGGGTTTGTTTGCTGATATATCCCAAGTACTGGAACAGTGTCTAACACAGAGTAGGATCTCAGAAGATATTTACTAAAGCATGACTCCTGTCCCCATAGAACTTAGAGTCTACTGAGGCAGTCAGATAAACACATTATGACAAATAGTGGTAAGTGCCCAAAGCTGGGTCCCTCTTGATGTCTTCTTAGACTCACTTTTATTACTTTAAATCCTAACTCTTCTGTCTTGCTGGTTTTTATGCTTAGTATCTTCTTATACTTCCTTTTTTCTTTCTTTTTTTTTTCTTTTAAGACTTGGTTTCACTCTGTCACCCAGGCTGGAGTGCAGCAGTGTGATCACGGCTCACTGTAGCCTTGACCTCCTGGGCTCAAGTGATCCTCCCACCTCAGCCTGCCAAGTAGCAGGATGCCCCACCACACCTGGTTAATTTTTATATTTTGTGTAGAGATGGGGGTCTCACTATGTTGCCTGGGCTGGTCTCAAACTCCTGGGCTCAAGCAATCCTCCTGCCTCAGCCTCCCAAAGTGCTGGGATTACAGGCCTGAGCCACTGCACCCGGCCTAGTGTCTTCTCCCATCATACTCACTGATGCCAAAGTTTTCTAAAAATACTATAATACACACACCCTTCATTTCCTTAAAAAGTTAATGTTGATGACAAGAGTGGGTCAGAATGCAGTGTTTTCTTCTTGCTTACCTACGGGGAGACCCCGTGCATCCCTATCTCACCATTTCTGGTCTGTCTCCTCTACCACCTGTGAAAGACTTGATATCAAGGAACTGAATTACACACATTTCTGCATTTCTGGCCAGCAGACTAGTGAGGATCTGGTGCACAGGAAGTACTGAGATGAAGGATAAGCACAAATTGCACATGCAAAGTCAGAGAAGAGGGAGCAGGAATGCCTGGCCAGGGCACTCACTGCATGTGACATGGCACAGGTGGGATGCACAGGAAAGGGCAGCCAAGACTGCGTCAGACCATCAGGGGTCTGGTAGGCCATGCTAGGAAGTTTGGATTTTATCCTAGAGGGCTTCCAAAGGTCCTCATCAAACCTGATCAGTCTGACTTTGGTGGTATAAAGATCTCTCCCATGGCGGTATGCAGCATGGACTAGATTAAGGAAGGACCAAAAGCAGGATGATGAGTTGCTGGGGTGGGTGGGGCGCAACTGCATAGACTAGGTGAGAGACGGACAGGGTTTGGACTGAGGTAGGGGAGGGGGCCGGAGAGGAATGGAGAGGTTGGAGAGAGTGAGTTTAGAGAGGGTAGTGCCTGATTGGGTGTGGGGTGGAGAGGTAAGGATCATGGATGAAGGCTGTCTCCTAGGTAGAAGGGCTGGTACCTGAGGGTGGGGCTTGGCCTGTCTTGCTTCACCGCTTTATCCCCAGAACCTAGCATAAAACTAGCAACATGGTCAGCACTGAATGAATACTTATCAATGACCCCAGGGGTCTGCCCTGGCTAGTGGGATATATTTATCCATGGGAATGACCCGGCCTTTGACATGTTGTGTTTGAGGTCCTTGTTCAGTGTCCTTCCTTCATCTCTTCTCCACGTTGCTGCAGAGTAATCTCTCTGAGATGCGAATCATATTAAGTCGTTCCCTAGCTTAAATTTATGAACGGTCCTTATGAACAATGTGCAGCCTAATGCATGGTCTAAAAGGCCCCCCTGACCTGTTTCTCTCCAGCTTCATCTTCAGCCCTTCTCTCTGGCACACCCTAACTAGGAGCAGCTTTGCAGATCACCGCTCCCTCATCCCTCTGCACACACTCACTGCTTATTGCTCAGTGGCCCTTGTCTATTTGTTCTGGAAGGCTCTGAGCAAGGCTCATGTCCTCTGGCACCACCTGGCCTGAGCCAAGTTCCTTCCCCTGTGATCCCACAGCGTCGTTCTTTCATGATACTTCCTTCCGCTGCACGTTTCATTCCCTTCTTTATGATACTCTGCCCTCTTCCCAGGCTATCAGCTAAAGGATGCTCTGTGTCTTTTATCTCTATAATCCCAGACCTTAGTATAGTGTCAGGTACACAGCAGACCCCTCTGTAAATCCTAGGCAGAGAAGGTAAATCATGGTCTGAGAGTTACATAGACTATAATAGAATATAAAGAGAGCTGGGAATTCTGGGAACATGCTTTTAAAGGGACAGGTGGAGGAAGAGCCAGGACAGGAGTGGGGAGGAGGAGTCAGAAAGGTTTACAGGGAACAGAGTGTGGTCACACGGATGGTAAGACAGAAGGGAGTTTCAAGAAGGAGCGGTACATGCGCGAGTCATTTCCAGCCTGGCAGTGGTACTGTCAGGTCCATCTGGGGACTGTGGTCAGAAGTCAGCTTGGGCACCTTCAGGCCTTTGGTTTAGCCTGCTGTCTCCTATTTGGCCTCTTCCCCTACCCTCTGGGAAGAACAGAAAAGATAACAGAGAAAAGGAGGGGTTCCTTCTGCAGCAGGTCAGGCCCCCACTCTCACGGGGCCCTCCCTCATCCTCTTCTCCCTCGCTGCTTTTCCTGCGGAAAATTCTAGGGAGCTCTAGAAGGGATCTCCAGCACATGCCAGAGGCTTGTCACTCTGCTTTGTGGCAGTGTTGCATTGCTGCTCTGATGGCTTTACTTGTTTCTATCCCTTACCTGACTGAACTTCCTGGTCATGTCACAGGGCCCATACCTGTCCTTTTCACACATGCATCCCCAGTGCCTAGCAAATGGTAGGTATTCAATAAACACAGTTAAGATTCTGGACAAACAGCAATGACTGTGTAGCTCTGTGATTCTCCGTGAGCCTTGTGTGTTTATCATCCATTCAGCTTCTCCCTTAGGGAGCATAGCACAGAGCTATGCACTCACATCTCCGCAAAACGCACCTTTATGAAATGTTTACTGCATCATCAGGAAGGAAGGGATGTTCCTTTGGTATGGTGATTAAAGGAGGGGGCTCTAGATTAAATCTGGATTAGAACTCTGGTCCTATTAATTATTAGCACACTGATTTTGGACACGTCCCTCAAGCTCTCCTAATTTGTTTTTTGAAACATGGGGAGAATGACAGTATCTTCTTCAGAGAGATGTTGTGAGATTTAAATGAGAATATACTTTACTTTTGTAAATATTTATTGATTGTCTTCCATGTGCTCAGCATGTGCTAGAAACTGTTGGTCATAAGAGAACTGTATGTTTCATTGTTCTTGGTTTCAAAGAGTAGGAAGAGGAAAACCAGATCACAGAATAAAAGCAAAGCACAGTGTAAGTGAAGATGATCACATGGCAGAAAGACAGGCAGAGTAGGGTGGACAGTGGCAGTGAGGAGGAGAGCTTGGTTGTGTGGACAGCGCATGTGCAGGGAGCCGTGGGGGTCTGCACTGGGCACAGGGTGTAGTTAGGCTGTAGAGGGCCCTGGTGCTGGACCCGCATTTGAATGCAGTCTGGTAAGGAATTCCATGTCCCTCTTCATTAGATCCAGTTCTTACCTTTTCTTCCATGTCTGTTTTAGTCACAAGCACCTCTTCGGCAAAGCCCACCTCCCTCTCTCGCTTGATTCCCCGGCCATCCTTATCAAAGACCTTCCAGGTGAACAGGCAGCCATCCTCAGCAGCAGTCAGCAGGAATTGATCATCAAAGGTAAGCAACATCTGAAGAGAAAAAGGTCATGCCCAGGAAGCTTTCAAGGCCACAGATGACCAGGGCTGCGCCAGCTGTTGTGCAAGGCTTCCCCCCATGCAATCCTGGGCACAGCCTCACAGTGGGGTAAACTAGATCCCAGGTAAGAATGAGACAGGAGCCCTCACAGGCATCTGTTAATGAATAGAAGAAGCAAGGTTATGTCTACATTCCCTGTGGATTTGGAATCTGAAGAATCAGCTATTATCTAGAATAGATAAGGAACTCTCAAAAACTCAACAGTAAAAAAGCCAAACAATTCAATCAGAAAGCAGACAAAAGATATGGAGACATTTCACCAGGGAAAATATACAGATGGCAAGTAAGCACATGAAGAGATGTTCCACATTATTAGCCATTTAGGAAAATGCAAAATTAGGACCATGATGAGATATCACTCCACACCCATTAGAACAGCTAAAATAAAAAAACAGTCACACCACCAAGTGCTGGCAATGATGCAGAGATACTGGGTCTCATACATTCTTGGTGGGAATGGAAAATGGTACAGCCACTCTGGAAAATAGCTTGGCAGTTTAAAAAAAAAACCTACCATATGATTCAGCAATTATACTCCTGGGCATTTATCCCAGAGAAATGAAAACTTATTTCCACACAAAAGCCTGTATATGACTGGTCACAGCAGCTTTATTTTTATTTTTTTATTTTTTTATTTTTTGAGACGGAGTCTCGCTCTGTCGCCCAGGCTGGAGTGCAGTGGCTGGATCTCAGCTCACTGCAAGCTCCGCCTCCCGGGTTCACGCCATTCTCCTGCCTCAGCCTCCCGAGTAGCCTGGACTACAGGCGCCCGCCACCTCGCCCGGCTAGTTTTTTTTTTGTATTTTTTAGTAGAGACGGGGTTTCACTGTGTTAGCCAGGATGGTCTCGATTTCCTGACCTCGTGATCCGCCCGTCTCGGCCTCCCAAAGTGCTGGGATTACAGGCTTGAGCCACCGTGCCCGGCCAGCAGCTTTATTTATAATAGCTGAAAACTGGAAAAAATTAAAAATATCCTACAATAGGTGAATGGCTACACAAACTGTGATTTGCTTTTTGTGGAACACTGCTCAGCAATAAAAGGAATAAACTATGATTGATACACAACACAACTTGGATGGATTTGAAGGGGATTAAGCTGAGTGGAAAAAGCCACAATCAGGACATTAAGCTAAAAAGCTTCTGCACAGCAAGGGAAATAATTGACAGAGTGAAGAGACAACCTGTCAAATGGGAGAAAATATTTGCAAACTATTACTCTGACAAAAGACCAATATCCAGAATACACAAAGAACTCAAAAAACTCAACATTAAACAAACAAAAAAATCTAAAAATCTCATTAAAAAGTCAGCTAAGGGGCAGGCGTGGTGGTTCACACCTGTTATCGCGGCACGGTGGGAGGCCTAGGCGGGTGGATCACCTGAGGTCAGGAGTTTGAGACCAGCCTGGCCAACATGGTGCAACCTCATCCCTATTAAAAATATAAAAATTAGCTGGGCGTGGTGACAGGCACCTGTAATCCCAGCTACTCGGGAGGCTGAGGCAGGAGAATTTCTTGAACCTAGGAGTGGGAGGTTGCAGTGAGCTGAGAGCGCACCATTGCATTCCAGCCTGGGCGACAAGAGCGAGACTCTGTCCAGAAAAAAAAAAGAAAAGAAAAGAAAAGAAAAAAAAAGTGGGCTAAGGACATGAACAGACATTTCTCAAAAGAAGACATACAAATGGCCAGCAAGCATATGAAAAAATGCTCAACATCACTAATCATCAGGGAAATGCAAATCAAAACCACAATGAGATACTATCTTACCCCAGTTAGAGTAGGTATTATTAAAAAGACAACAAATACAACAAATAACAGATTCTGGCAAGAATGTGGAGAGAAGAGAACTCTTATACACTGTTGGTGGGAAGGTAAATTAGTACAACCACTATGGAAAACAGTATGTAGACTTCTCAAAAAAACTAAAAATAGAACTACCATCCAATCCTGCAATCTCATTACTGGGTATTTACCTAAAGGAAAGGAAATCAGTATATTGAAAGCATACCTGCACCCCACCCCCCATATTTATTGTACCACTATTTACAATAGTAAAGATATGGAATCAACCTAAGTGTCCATCAGTGGATGAATGAATAAAGAAAATGTGGTATATATACCCACTGAAATACTATTTGGCCATAAAAATGAATGAAATCATGTTTTTGCAGCAACATGGATGGAACTGGAGGTCGTGAAGTTAAGTGAAATATGTCAGGTACAGAAAAACAAATATTGTATGTTCTCATTCATATGTGAGAGCTAAAAAATGTTGACTCTAGCTGGGCGTGATGGCATGTGCCTGTAATCCCAGCTACTTGGGAGGCTGAGGTGGAAAAATCGCTTGAACCCAGGAGGCAGTGGTTGCAGTGAGCTGAGATCGTGCCATCGCACTCCAGCCTGGGCAACAGAGTGAGACTCTGTCTCAAAAAAAAAAAAAAAAAAAGTTGACCTCATGGAGGTAGAGAGTGGCATGATGGATACTAGGGAAAAGTGTATGGGTGGGTGGGGTGACAGAGATTGGTTAACAGATACAAACATTAGATAGAAGAAATCAGTTTTCTTTTCTTTTTTTGAGACAGAGTCTTGCTGTGTTGCCCAGCCTAAGAGTGCAGTGGCACGATCTCCCGGCTCACTGTAACCTCTGCTTCTCAGGTTCAAGCAATTCTCCTTCCTCAGCCTCTTGTGTAGCTGGGATTACAGGCCTGCACCACCATGCCTGGCTAATTTTTTGTGTTTTTAGTAGAGATGGGGGTTTCACCATGTTGGCCAGACTGGTCTCAAATTCCTGACTTCAGGTGATCTGGCTGCGTTGGCTTTCCAGAGTGTTGGGATTATAGGCATGACGCACGTGCCAGGTTGAAGAAGAAATAAGTTCTAATGTTTGATAGCAGAGTAAGGCGACTATAGTTAACAACAATGTATTGTATATTTTTAAATTGCTAGAAGAGAGGACTTGAAATGCCCTCAACACACAGAAATCATAAATACGTGAGGTGGATGGAAACCCTAAATATCCTGACCTGATCATTACACGCTCTATGCCTGTAACAAAATATCACATGTACTTCATAAATATGTACAAATATTATGTATCAATAAAAAAGCCACTTTGAGAAGGCCACATACAGTATAATAGCATATGCAATTCTCAAAATGACAAAAGTTATGGAAATAAGAACAAATTAGTGGTTGCCAGGGATTAGGGATGGTAGTTGAGAGGAGTGGTATGACTCTAAAGGGTAGATGGAGATCTCTGTGGGGATGGAACGGTTCTATATTGTGATTGTAGTGGTGGTTACACAAACTGCATGTGAGAAATAATTCAGAAATACATATACAGTGTGGACCAGTGTCAATTTTCTGGTCTGATATTTTGCTACCGTTCTAGGAGATGTAATGACTGGGGGAAACTGAGTGAGGGGTACATGGGAACTCTGTGCCATCTTTAAAATTTCCTCTAAACCTGTAAGTATTTCAATATAAACAGTTAAAACAAAAGAGTTAACTATGAAAAATGTCTTCTCACAATCAGCAGTATGTCAAGAATCTTGAGAATGGCAATACTCTTGAATTCAGGAATTCTCTCTCCAGGAATTTAGTCTTAGGAGAGAATCAGAGATGCAAATATAAATTTGTAAACTGCGCTATTCACTATAGATCATAAGATAATTTAAATGCCTAATTGCAGGAGAAGAGTTAGTAAGTTACAGTCCATCATAGGATAGGATATTTGTGTAGCTACTAAAGTCATGCTTCTGAGAAATATTTAATTGTATGGACAAACGCTTACAGTAGTGTGAAGTTAAAAACAAGCGGGTCACGAGAGTGGCCTCACAGTATGATCTTAATTTTATTTAAAACACACACACATGGAAATGTAGAAGTAAATGCATGAAAGAAATGATGATGCTATTATAAGGATTTTTTTGTTTGTTTGTTTTTTTGAGACAGAGTCTCGCTCCGTTGCCCAGGCTGGAGTGCAGTGGCGCCATCTCAGCTCACTGCAACCTCCGCCTCCTGGGTTCAAGTGATTATCCTGCCTCAGCCTCCTGAGTAGCTGGGACTACAGGCGCCCGCCACCACGCCCGGCTAATTTTTTGTATTTTTAGTAGAGATGGGGTTTCACCGTGTCAGCCAGGATGGTCTTGATCTCCTGACCTCATCATCTGCCCGCCTTGGGCTTCCAAAGTGCTAGGATTACAGGCGTGAGCCACTGCGCCTGGCAAGGATTTTTATTTTAAAAATAAACAGGCATTGCTTCTATAATCAGAAAAATAAATTCCTTATCCACAAAACTTAGCAGATCTGAAGGGAAGATGGGGAATATGCTGTAGTAATTTACTTTAGACCCAAGGCCCAGGCTTGGTACAGAATGTTCTGTTTTATAATGAGAAACCTTTTCTTAATACAGCTAGTGTTGCAGGTAAGCCACTATGGAGTTTGAGACATAATTCAAAACCTCAGGTCTATGTCATTCAATCTGCAGAAAGCGAGAGTAAGGAAGAGGAGACGCACACCTTCCCAGTGCCTGTTTTTCAGGGGGTCAGTGTAGGTATAGACATTGCTTTTTTTTTTGCACTATGAATAACCTTGAATTTACTATTGACTATGATTTCTTGGCAACCATTTAGCATGCAAGATAATTCTTTTTAATTTCATTTTTAAAATTGTGGTAAAATACATATTCTGTAAAATTTGCTATCTTAACCATTTTCAAGTGTACAGTTCATGTTATTAAATACATTTGTAATGTTGTGCAACCATCGCCACCAACCACCCCCATAACCCTTTTGTCTTGTAAAACCAAAACTCTATACCTATGAAACAATCACTCCCCATTCCCCGTCCCACAGCCCCTGCCAACCACCACTCTGTCTTTGTGATTCTGACTGCTCTAAGTATCTCCTAAAAGTGGAATCACACTGCATTTATCTTTTTGTGGCTGGCCTTATTTAATTTAGCATAACATCCTCAAGGTTCATCCATGTGGTGGCACTTTGCAGAATTCCCTTCCTTTTTAGGCAGGATACTGTTCCATTGTGCAGATATACCATCTTTTGCTTATGCATTCGTCTGTCGGTGGACACTTGGCTGCTTCCACGTTTTGACTGTTGAACACAGACACTACTTTATGAGAAGGGTGAATGGAAGGACAATTTACAAATGTGTACTCATGGTATTGCCCCTGGGGTGGCCTTTTGTACCCTTAGGGGCTAATCTTCAGGGCTATGGCTCCTTTCAGTCCGGGCCATTCTCTGGAGAAGGAGGCAGCTGTGGTCAAGTGCAGGCCACACTCACAGTAGCTACGGCATCCACCAAATGGCCCCTTATTATGCATAATATTATGGTGAAAACGTCATACATACATTTTTAGGTGTATCTTTGATGATTTCCTAGGCTCAATTCCTGGAAGTAGTTTTAAACAAAGAGTATATTCATAGTCAATAGACAGTGATTCAATGAATGATGGATGAATAAATAAGAGAGACTAAGGAGAGAGAAAAGACATTGGGAGGTTGAAGGGACGAACAAGGCATGTGGCAGGCAGGTGTGGGACTGGGTTCCTGGGGAGAGGGCCCTACTCACCTTGGTGATAGGACCGGCATGGGCCTGGTACTCATTGAATTCCTTCTGCAGAGGCAGAGGGTACTTCATGGCACGAATGGTTCCCACTGAGGTGCCCACAAACATCATGCGTCCGGAATGCGAGATGACAATGGTGGTGTAGGTGACGTCAAACGCCGATATCTCTCGAAGGATCTGGGACACAGGCAGCTCTGCTCAGTGTGAGGGGTCGAGCTGTGGCCTCCATGTCCCGGTGCCATTCTCTCTCGCCCTCTCCTCTAACAGATCCCTAGGGACCTGTCTTTAAAACATGCTTTTTCTATCCCTTTTGGCATCCAGAATAGTGCCTAGCACACACACAAAAAAACGGTGCAAGCTGGATATTCCTTGTTGTGTTGCTGGTAAATAACCAGTTTCATGAGTTAGGAATAATACTAGTGAAGAGAGATATTCACATAGCACCTACTATGTGCCAAGCACTGTTCTGTGCCTTCTCCATGTTGCAACTCATTCAATCCTCACAAAACCCTCTGAGGCAGTTACTGTTATCCCTAGTCTACAGATGATGGACCATCTGTGTGACAAGGGACTTGCTTCAACTCATGTACCTAGGTGGGCTCCAGTCTCTGCTTTGACTGCTATGCTTGGGTGCATTTCAAAATGAGAATGGGCTACTGGTCATAAATGTATTCAGCAACATTTATTAATGCTCATTACATAAACAAAACTATACATTAGTCTCCCCTTATCCTCGAGGGATATGTTCCAAGATCCCCAGTGGATGCCTGAAACCACAGATAGTACTGAACCCTATATATACTATGTTTTTTTCCTATACATACATAACTATGATATGGTTTAATTTATAAATTAGGCCCAGTAAGAGATAAATAATACCTAATAATAAAATAGAACAGTTATATGAATACCGTATAAAAGCTGTGTGAATGTGGTTTCTCTGTCTCAAAATACCTTACTCACAGTATGGTACTCACCTGTTTTTGGACTTTGGTTGACCACAGGTAACTGAAACTGTGGATAAGGCGGGACTACCATACTATCAGAGCGCCCCTCCATTCCCTCACTCATTCACGCACTCATCTACCGACCCACCTATACACACATTTATTGAACACTGTGCACCACACAGTGTGCCAGCTAGCAGGGCTACCAAGAGGAGCAAAACATGGCCTTGCCCTAAAGGGGCTTTATTCTGGCACAGCACTGATAGCTGCCATTGAATTAGGACCGGGCTACTCGGGAGTACACAGGAGAGTCACCATACTGTCAACTGTGTTCCAGCCCCAGGGAGACCTGCCTTGGGCTAGCTTGCTGCCGTGGTATCTACACACTTTCCCAGGCACCAGTCACAGGAAAAGTGGGAGGAGCCAGCTGGAGGAGCGCACAGCCCTTGTTTGTAGGACACATCCTTGCTGAGCTCCTCTCTTTTCCCTTCACTATTTGGAGCCTAGTGTAACTGTACAGTTTCAGAGTTTGGGGATTTCAAAAGAATACAGTGGCAAGCCTAGGTGATAGCAGCTAACTGCACAGTCATGCATTGCTTGATATGGGATACATGGTTAGGCTATTTTGTCACATCATGGAGTGTATTTACCCAAACCTAGCTGTGACAGCCTACTATACACCTAGGCTACGTGGTACAGCCTACTGCTCCTAGGTTACAAACCTGAACAGCACGTGACTATGCTGAATACTGTAGGCAACTGTGACACAATGGAAAATATCTGTATATCTAAACAGAAAAAGTACAGTGAAAATTTGGCGTTATAATCTTATGGCATTACAATCTTATAGTCTGTGTGGTGCATCATTGGTGTTACTCAGTGCATACTGTAGTTAGGTTTTTACCCCAGGAAAGTTAAGTGCAGACCAAGGGTAAGAGCGCAGTTTAGAGATGACATGACCTCCATGCCTGGAAGGTGGGAGAGAAGTTACAGACGGCAAGTAAAACAGAAATGAAAAAGAGGCCGCAATTTACAATTTCACCCAGTCAGGAAGGAAACTGAGCAGGAAATTCAGGAAGTGACGGTAACGGAGCTAATCCAAAAGGAATGAGGAGCCTGATGTTATCTTGGGAAGAAGGGGCCCTGTACACAGAGGCCCTCATTCCGTGCATACTTTCTGCTGTAAGCATGGGAGGCTGTCCCTGCAGATCTGTGCAGCAGCCCAGAGGCGGGGCAGGGGCAGACTCACCGAGGAATCCGCAATCTCCTTGAGGGTGTGGTCTGATCCAACAGCAAAGATAATTTTGGCATCGGGGGAGACAGTAACACAGTTGTAGCTGCAAGACTTGAGCACGCATTCTGTCTCTCTCTTTCCTGTGGACAGATTCCACTCATATACAGCACCATCTGTGCCACCAGAAATCAGTTTGCTATCATCTGCATTCCACACAATTGAGCGAATCTGCAGGAGAGGAAGACATATCCAGTGAAGAGCATATACACACATACATCCTAACACAGAAAAGGGTGCAAACTCCTCAGGTGCTCCACTAGACTGAGCAGAACATCCTTTCCTGCTGTAGGCCCTTCTGTCAGCACAAAACGTAGCTTCTTGTGAACGTACACATTCTGTTTTCTATGACACTTGCAAATTACTTCTATGACACTTGCAAAAAAAGACACTCCCATTTCTTTTTCACGTTATGAACGTAAAGACTGAATCATACAGGTTTCTTAAGGCTAGAACCAACCAATTATTGCTGTTTTTTCAAAACATTTTTGACATAATTATATATTCACAGAAACTTGCAAAAGTAGGACAGAGAGAGTGGACTTCTGGAATGGCAGGGTAAGGACCTCAACTTGACCTTCTCTCTGACAATGTAGGTTAACTGGTAAATATGATAAAAATAATCATTTAAAGTCTCTAGAAGGCTGGGTGCAGTGGATCACATCTGTAGGCCCAACTCTTTGGGAGGCTGAGGTGGGAGGATCACTTCAGCCCAGCAGTTTGAGAATAGCCTGGGTAACATAGTGAAACCCTGTCTTCATAAAAATAGTAAGCTGGTCATGGTGGCATGTGCCTGAGGCAGGAAGATGGCTTGGACTGGGGAGGTTGAGGCTGCAGTAAAAGCTATGAGTGTACCACTGTACTCCGGCGTCAGTGACAGAGTGAGACCCTGTCTAAAATAAAATAAATAAAATGTGTCTGGAAATTGTCCTCAGGGAATACAGCAAATGGGAAAACATTTATTCAAGAAAATCTGCTCAATCCCAGTAAGAACAGGGTCTGCAGCATTTGAGCCATGACTCGCTCTGTTACAGCCTCAGCTCCAGAAACTTCACCGCTGTGCACACTGGGCAGGTGTGGCCAAGACAAGCGACTCCCTCTCCCCATAGCTCCTGGTCTTGGGCTATGGTTTCAGTCTAGAAAGGGAAACTGCTGGGATTTCTTATTCTTACCCCAGCCCCATGTTGCAGAAGCTCTATTCCAAGCAGGTGTGGCCGAGAGGGCTCAGACTCTCTTCCCCCCAGCCCATTCTCACTTGTTGGAAGAAGCTCCACTCCAAGCTCAGCATACTGAGAATAACTGTGCCCCAATGATTCCTGACCCAGTTTGCTCATACAGTGAAAGAGCCAAGCCATGACGGGCAAGCCAAAAAGACCAGGGGCTTACAGACGTGCACATACACACACGCACGCACGCACAGACACCTCAAGTGTCACTCACGGAAGTGAGATGTTACTCCTGGAAAAGCAGGTCCCCGCCCCAGCTCTGGTGCAGTGGAGCAAAGGTTCTGACCATGGGAAAGTCAGGTGCTAAGACAGGGAGCTCTCAGCTCTGCTTGAGGGGACTGACTTTATTTGGAATAGAACATGGAAAAGTCCATGCCTGTGGGCATTGTCTAAAACAATGGAGATCTTGGTGGAAAGTGATTCAGAGGAGGCTGATAACTCCAGGATGTAAGCAAAATGATACAGAGGAGTGGAATTTTGATAGAACAAGGGAAAGGGACAGGGAAGAAGAGCCCTTTAGGGATAACAGACAACTCTAGGGGCTGGAAGGTCTTATGTATGTGCTAGGCTGTACTGATTCAGGTGCAGTCAGAGTGGGATATGGGGAAAACTTGAAAGCATCTCCTAAGCTACACAAAGACCCATTAACATAGGGCAGAGTCTCACTGGCACAATGGGCCTACCAAACACAACAGTCCACCAAACGCTGAACATTAAGCTCTCCCAACCCAGGGGCATCTCCTAGGAAGCCAGGCTTAAAAATGAAATCAGGCGCCCGCCACCACGCCCAGCTAATTTTTTGTATTTTGTAGCGCCACTGCACTCCAGTCTGGGTGACAGAGCGAGACTCCATCTCAAAAAAAAAAAAAAAAAAAAAAAAGAAATCATATTCAGCCCTCACAGCCTGGAAGACTCTGTGCATGCCCAAGGCTGTACCCTCTTATGTACAATAAGAGAGAGGACATCCAAACTACCAGTCTCTGGCTGAACATGATGCAAAAGCCATTGACTCTCTGAACTGTGATAGCATTTTCCAAGCCACACATAAATCTGGTAGTAAAAGGTAAACACCTAACTGGCTAAGGGGGTTTATGCACAATCCATAACTAACTAGCAGCTCAGGCAACTCATGGGCAACCCTAGGTAGCCAGGCTAAAAGAAAAGATGAAAAATATCTGAGTAGTGATATGAGACACTGCACACTACAGGGGAAACAGACTTTACAGAATTAGCTCAGCCAAGTCATGAAACAGATAATCAGCCAACCAACAACAACCTCCTGGGGGGACACATATCCAGAACTGCTACAATATATTGTCTAAAATCTTCAGCCAACAAAAAATTGAAACATAAACAAACAAACAAAAAGAGTGTGACCAATAAGGAAAAGCAAGCAAGCAAGCATTCAGGCAATAGAAATTGCCTTTGAAGGGGCCCAGATGGTAGATTTTGCAGCCAAAGACTTCAAAGCAGCTAATACAAATAAGTTCAATTAACTAAAGGAAACTATGCTTAAATAATTAAAGGAAGGTAGGATGACAAGCCTCATCAAATAGAGAATATAATAAGAAGACAGAAATTATTTTAAAAATCAAATGGAAATTCTGGAGTTAAAAAGTACAATAACCAAAACAAAAAATTCACTAGAAGGGCTCAACAGTAGATTTAAGCTGGCAAAATTGAAATAGCTCAATAGAGATTGTGCAATTGGAAGAACAGAGAGAAATACTAATTAAGAAAAATTAACATTAGCAGAGTTTCAGAGAAATGTGGGCAGCCACTAAATGCACCCACATATGTGTACTGTAATGAGAGCACTAGGAGAAGAGAGAAAAACAACAAATATTCAAATAAATAATGCTGAAAAATCTCAAATTTGTTGAAAAACATTAACCTACACATCCAAGAAGTACAATAAACTCCAAGTAGGACAAATGCAAAGAAATCTAGATCCAGACACATCAAAAACAAAATGTTGAAAGCCAAAGATAAGAAAATCTTGAAAGCTGGTCGGGTGCAGTGGCTCACACCTGTAATTCCAGCACTTTGGGAGGCCAAGGCAGGTGGATCATGAGGTCAAGAGATCGAGACCATCCTGGCCAATATGGTGAAACCCCGTCTCTACTAAAAATACAAAAATTAGCTGGGCATGGTGGTGCACAACTGTAGTCTCAGCTACTCGGGAGGCTGAGGCAGGAAAATCGTTTGAACCTGGGAGGCGGAGGTTGCAGTGAGCCGAGGTGGTGCCACTGCACATTCCAGCCTGATGACAGAGTAAGACTCCATCTATATAGAAAGCCATAAGAGAAAAATGATTAATCACATAATACCTAACTTATCTCAGAAACAAAGGAGGCCAGAAGCAGTAGGAGTTTATCTTCATGTTTAAAATATAAAAATACAGTTTTGCTGGATGTAAGGTTTTTTTTCTTACTTTCAGTACTTGGGCTATGATTTCAGTCTAGAAAGGGAAACTGCTGGGATTTCTTATTCTTACCCCAGCCCCATGTTGCAGAAGCTCTATTCCAAGCAGGTGTGGCCGAGAGGGCTCAGACTCTCTTCCCCCCAGCCCATTCTCACTTGTTGGAAGAAGCACCACTCCAAGCTCAGCATACTGAGAATAACTGTGCCCCAATGATTCCTGACCCAGTTTGCTCATAGAGTGAAAGATCCAAGCCACGAAGGGCAAGCCAAAAAGATCAGGGGCTTATACACGTGCACATACACACACGTACGCACGTGCGCACATACACCTCAAGTGTCACTCACGGAAGTGAGATAAACATGAACATAAAGATAAACATGAAGATAAACATGAACATAAAGATATTCTCAGATAAATAAAAACTTTTTTTTTTTTTTTTAAACTAGAAGATCTGCCTTCCAGGAAATAGTAAAGGAAGTCCTTCATGCTGAGGTGGGCAGACCACCTGAGGTTGGTAGTTCAACATGGAGAAACCCTGTCTCTACTAAAAATACAAAATTAGCCGGGCGTGGTGGTGCATGCCTGTAATCTCAGCTACTCAGGAGGCTGAGGCAGGAGAATCGCTTGAACTCAGGAGGTGGAGGTTGCAGTAAGTCGAGATTGCGCCACTGCATTCCAGCCTAGGTGACAGAGTGAGACTCTGTCTCAAAAACAAACAAAAATGCTTGTGTTTACATAGCACTTTCACTTTCCACAAATTTTTACTTTTCCTTCCAATGACCTGTTATTTGCTAAAGTCAATAGTCAGTTTTGGACTTTACATGACCTCCCTCTGACATCTAGTACCACTGACCACTTCAACCTTTCAGAAATTGTTTGGTTCCTTGGCTTCTTTGAGACAATTATTGATTCCGAGTTCTCTTCGTATCTTTATTTTCAGTCTTTCATTGGCTCCTCTTCTTTCACCAGTCTCTTAAACGTTGGTCTCCCCTATCCTGTCCAATATTCTTCTCAGATTCCACATAGGCCCTTGGTGATCTAATCTATGCCTCTGACTTCCTCTACTTTCTAATTCCCCGAATCTTCATATTCAGCCCTGACTTCTTTCCTGACCTCCACACACATACATCACACTTCTGGGCACATGAAATATAACATGGCCGAAATGGAACTTCATCTCTTTCTTCTCTTTGCCTCTGCTACTAAAGTCATGGTTTAGTTCCTAACCCAACTTTCACCTTCACATCCTAGCTGCTCTCCATCACTCCAATTTCCTTCCAGTCTAATCCTTCCTCAACACTGTTTAGAGAGTTACCTTTCTGATCCCATTACTTTCTTGCTTAAATCCTTTCCCTTGTTTCTTGTCACTGAAAGACTAAAGTCCAATTCCTTGGCATGGCATACACTACCTTCTACGATGCAGCCAACCTTTCCTACTACCTCTTTATAATCGCTCAAATGTGTCCAGTGTTCCAGCCATATGAACCAACGAGCACCTCCATTTCATACCTCCATTTCATCATCTCCAACAAGTCCTTCTGCCTAGAATGCCTCTCTTTTCCAATGGCCTCTTCTCTCCAAATTCATCTGCCAACTTCTTCTTACCCTCTCCATGCCTCTCCCTCTTAATCATGTCTCACATCTAATCTACTACTCTAGGACCTAGTGATTTTACTTTCTTTTTTTCTTTTTCTCCTTCCTTCCTTCCTTCCTTCCTTCTTTCTTTCTTTTTTTTTTTTTTTCCAGATAGGGTCTTACTCTGTCAGCCAGGCTGGAGTGCAGTGGTGTGATCATGGCTCACTGCAGCCTTGACTTCCTGGGCCCAAGTGATCCTCCCGCCTCAGCCTCCCAAGTAACTGGGACCACAGGTGTGTGCCATCACACCTGGCAAATATTTTTTACTTTTTGTAGACACAGGGTCTCCCTATGCTGCCCAGGTTGGTCTCGAACTCCTGAGTGCAAGCGATCCTCCTGCATCAGTTTCCCAAAGTGCTTAGACTATAGGCATGAGCCCATGACTTGACTTTCTAAAATCATCTGAATCCATCCACTTCTCCCTAACTGTACCACCACCACTATTATCTATGGTGTAGATATCCACAGTAGCCTCCTTACCATTTCTACCCTCGCCCCCTTCAATAGTCTTCACTCTGCAGCCAAAGTAATCCTTCAAAATGCAAATCTAGTCATATCATTCTCTGCCCTGAAAGTCTTCAATGATTTCAAGGAATAAGGATAAATCCTTACAAAGCCTACAAGTTTCCATGCATTTGGGCCCTTGTGACCTCTCCAATCGCAGCCCATCTTTACCCCATGGTTTATCCTGGCACCACATTCCAGGTCCACAGACTTTCATGTCCTCTGACACCCCATGAATCTCCCATCTCTGGCCTTTGGATCCCTATCCGCAATGATTATCCCCACCAGTTCTGTCTGATTAACTCCTACTCACTCTTATAGGACCAAGCTTTTGCAAATACAGCCACCTAAATTATGCCGCCCCCTTCATTATTTCTCTCATAACAACACCATGTTTTTCTTTCAGTGGAACTGCAATTAGTAATTACATTTGTCTGTGCATTTGTTTTATTGTGTCTTTCCCCAAGTAGACAGTGAACCCATGAGGAAAGGAACCACCTCTCTTTTGTTCACCTGCATCCCACTGGCTGGCGGCATGCTTGGCTCTGTGCCCCTTGTTTCCCTGGAGACCGTTCACTCACTCACCTTCCCTGTGTGTCCTTTCAGGCTTGAGATGTTCTCTAGGTTTGTGGTGGTGTAAACGTGAATCACATTTCCACTGACTGCAGCAAACAGGTGACCTCCGTTGCTAAAGGAACACTACAGGGAAAGACAGCAAGAGAGCAAGCAAGCAGGAAGCGAGCAGTCTAATTAGAGGTTACAGTCAAGAGGTGATTTTCCCAAGAGTTCGGACTGAAACTACATGTGAGGGTGGGAGTGGGGGTAAGGTGCAAATGAGATTGAGGAGTGGCTGACATTTTCAGACACTTTCACTATTCCTGTGACTCATAGTGGCCAGATGCTGACACTGCCAGGCCCACAAATCATGAAGCCGTTGGGACCACAAGCAGTCATTTTGCCTGTAGAAGCACGTTTTAGAGCGGGGGAAGTAATTCCTGAAGTCATTGCCTTGTTTGTGCAAGTCACCTTGGGGAAAGCTGATGAGCTCTTTCCTGCCTCTCACCATTGATGCTTATTTTTCCGTGGCTCCTGTCTCCAACCTCACCTTCCTAGCTGTGACTCTGATTCTGAGATTACTTTTCTTTTAAAATATTTGCTAATACTCCACCATTACAGACAGGACTTATCATAGCGGGGATCTCACAAGGTTTTAGGTTCAATGAAATAGTCTGGTGGACATAAGAAAATGGGGATGGAAGCATACACTCAATAAGGTTGCTGGGAAAAGAACTGGATTTCCCCCTCCCCACTTTTTTTAAGCCACTATAGTTCTCCAAGACAGATTTTGGTCCCACCTCCCCAGACCATGTTAGCTCCTGATATTTCAGCCATGGCTTTCCAAGAAACTGGACTTTTGTCTTCAGCAGTTTTTTACCTCTCTGCATCCTCTAACAGAGTATTCTTTGAAAGAACGTATATCATCAATGAGTAGATTCATGAGGCGTAGTTTGTCAGCAAACCCTACTACAATGAAGTGTCCAGATGGATGAAGGCTGATGGAATATGCCTCTTCTTGGTATTCCTTGAATAGTTCCAGAGTGCTGTGAAAAAGATCAATTACTGAATTGTAAGCCTAGCTCACTAAATCCCTCCAGTCATCCACTGTATCTGATATATGTTGTTATCATAGTATTTGAGATATACTACTATTTGCAATTGTTGGTTCCTCTCTTTTCTAGATTTTGGTTATGAGGGTATAATGTCCAGCATGGAGCATGGTAGATAAGGAGATTGGTCAAAGTGTGGTCTAGCAATGCTGAAGACATAGCTGTTTAGATTCCAAAATTCATGAGTATTGTCCAAGTATTTTTTCCCTAGAAGCCCCAGAAGTTGTACACAAGAACAAAGAAAACAGTGGGGGGTGGGAGTCCAACTAGGGTTGGAGCTTCCCAGGGAAGCTGTGCCAGAAGGTAAAATCTGGGTTGGGATAGTGATGTCCTGGGAGAAAGAGGAGGAAGAAAGGGTCTGGAGAGCTCCCTGAAGCAAAGAGCAGTTCCTGTGGGAAACAAGGGGATAGGAGAGCTGGAGGGACACAGGAGTTTATGTAAGAAGGTGAGAGACTGGGGTGTTATCTTCATATCTTCATGTCCCCAGTGTCTGGCATGTGGTAAGCATTAAGTAAACCACAAAGTAGTTTTCTAGCCCATGCAAGAGTAAGAAACAGGTAGGCTGACTGACTTGATTTTTAAAAAATCTTTTCCAACTGAAAGCTTCTAAGTAATTAAAGTTTGAAACACTGTAATTAAAATAATACACATAAACAAATTAAAAACTGGAGTCTTGCATATTAAAGTAGGCAAGTCTTTCATTCCTTACTTTGTTTCATAATTCCAAATGCGGATGGATCGATCCAGAGAACAGGTGGCTATGAGGGGTTTGCGGATGCAGGTAGCTAGACCGGTGATGGGTGCTGAGTGCAATGGATACATCAAATACTCAAAGTGAGCAGGCTCCCCCTAGAGAAATCATACAGAACAAGATCCCGCAGAGTAAGCAAAAGGCTGGCTGTACATGTCAGCTCTAATTAGTTCCCAAGAACATTAATTAGCCTGGGTGCACAGAAATTAGGCTGCGGCTAAACTGTTTGAATATTATGCATATTTTCCTGAGCCAATATTATTATTTTTATTTTATTTTTGAGACAGAGTCTTGCTCTGTCCCCCAGGCTGGAGTACAGTGGTGCGATCTCAGCTCACTGCAAACTCCGCCTCCTGGGTTCACGCCATTCTCCTGCCTCAGCCTTCCGAGTAGCTGGGACTACAGGCACCTGCCACCATGCCCGGCTAATTTTCTTTATTTTTATTTTATTTTTTTGTATTTTTAGTAGAGACAGGGCTTCACTGTGTTAGCCAGGATGGTCTCGATCTCCTGACCTCGTGATCTGCCTGCCTTGGCCTCCCAAAGTGCTGGGTTTACAGGCATGAGCCACCACTCTCGGCTGAGCCAATATTATTTTTAAACATTATTTTAATGGCAATAAAATATTTTCTTCAATGGATATCTTTGAATTTAATTTAACCCTTCCTCTGCTGTAGGAACATTTAAGTGGCTTCCAATTTTTGTTATTTATTATAGGAATAACACTAGACTAAATATCCTTATACAAGTCTTTGTGTATCTCTCTGATTATTTCCTTAGCATACATTTCTAGAAGTGGAATACTGGGAAAAATTGTATGAATGATTTTTAAGGATCTGGATAAGTAATTTTCTCTCTGGAGAGACTGTACTAATTATCACCAGTAGCAAATGAGAGTTGGATGGATGATTTTAAATTGAAATGCATCCTACTGCACTGGTTATGTAGGTTACAGATGTCTGTCATCAGAGGCATTGTTTCTGGAACACCTGAATGAGGAGTGATCGTTGGGAAATTTAATGAGATGTACATATTTAGGTCTGTTCACAAGCTAAGACAAAGGCTGAAATGGATTTTTTTTTTTTTTTTTTTGCAAATTCTGCCCCTCTGCCACTTATAAATTTATCTGCATCCACTCTATCCTACCCTAGTATGTCCCATCCAAGTACTAACCAGGCCCGACCCTGCTTAGCTTCTGAGATCAGACAAGATCAGGTACATTCAGGGTGTTATGGCTGTAGACCCTACATCTCAGAGAAAGAGATGCTATGCTGGGTAGGCAGGCACAGGCTATTGTTATTCTTCTCCATCTGTTACCCTTTCTTTCTCCAATATCTTCGACCTGCCTGTCTCTATGAGCACATTCCTATTAGCTTTTACACACTCAAATCTCTCTTGTCTTAAAAACAAAAGCAATGCTCTTGCTTCCTCCTCTGCCTGAGGAGTCATGTAATGATGGGGAATCACACTAGTGGGCTTACTGGTTTCACTGTGAATGCATGATCACAAACCTTCAGTGGGCATTTAACCCTGCCTGGTAACTCTACCATATTTTTCCATACATTCACTTTCTAAATAACCAAGATAAGTATTTCATACTATTTATTCTCTCTTTTCAAACATTCCAACCTTTTTCTTCTAATTCTAAATCTCGTCTGATGACATTATCTTGTATTTCCTTGATTTCTGTATCTTTGTTTTCGTTTTGCATCTCAGAAGCAGACTTGCAGAGATTCATCATAAATTCATGTAAGACAAATTTTATTTTATTTCACTCCTTTCTTCCTCAATTTTTACTTCTGTTCCTCCCTATGATAAGTAGGCACCAACAAATGGTTTTTATGTATGTCATTGATTATATATAGATGTGTTTAATATTTCTATAAATGATATTGTGCTTCAGATCTCACTCTGTACTTTTACTTTTTTCTCAACATGATATTTTTGAGGAATCATCTATGTTGCAGTATGTATAATTTGCTTCTAACTGATGTTTGATATTCTACAATATACATCTAGCTACTTTACTTCTCCATTACCACTAGGGATGAACATGTGGATTGTCTTCAACTCTCCATTGCTACAAACACTATGGTGAATATCTTTGTCCATGTTCTTTTTTTTTTTTTTTCTTTTGAGATGGAGTCTCGCTCTGACTGCCAGGCTGGCGTGCAGTGGCGTGATCTCGGCTCACTGCAACCTCTGCCTCTCAGATTCAAGTGATTCTCCTGTCTCAGCCTCTTGAGTAGCTGGGACTACAGGCACGCACCACCATGCCCTGTTAATTTTTGTATTTTTAGTAGAGACGGGGTTTTACCATGTTGGCCAGAATGGTCTTGATCTCTTGACCTCGTGATCCACCCGCCTCAGACTCCCAAAGTGCTGGGATTGCAGGCATGAGCCACCACGCCCGGCCTGTGCATGTTCTTTAATGGCTCTGTAGGATCAGATTCCTGGTATGTATCCAGTGCAGACTACTGGATAACAAGGTACATCCATTCTCTATTTGACCAAGAACTATCAGATTCCTTGCTAGAATGGCTGTATCAGTTTACACTCCCATCATTGCCATATTAGGATTATCATTCTCCCCTGTCCTCAGAAATCTCTGGTAATAACTGGATTTTTAATTTTTGACAATATAATAATGAAACTTCTTATAAAGAAGCATCTCAGAGTTGTATTAATTTGCATTTTTCTGTTCACAGGCAACAAAATTCCTTATGGCAGCACCCAAAGGCTTGAAATTAGCCATTCCAAGTATGTCCAAAAAACTAAAGGAAACCATGACTAAAGAAGTAAAGATAGAAATGATATGCATCAAATAGAGAAGAATAAAAGGATCCCATCAATATAGGGATAGACTGTAAGAAAATAGAAATTCTAGAGTTAAAAAGTACAATAACTGAAGTGAAAAATCCACTAGAGGTGCTCAATAATAGATCTGAACTGGCAGAAGAATCAGTGAACTTTATAAATCAATAAAGATTAAGCAATTTGAAGAACAGACAGGAAAAAGAATTACAAATTTACAGAGCCTCAGAAAAATGTGGGACACCATTAAGCACACCAACTAATGCATAAGGTGAATGGGACAAAGAGAAAGGAACAGAAAAAAACATTTTCATAAATAATTGCTGAAAATATTACAAATTTATTGGGAAACATCAATGTACACATATAGGAAGCTCAATGAACTCCAAGTAGGAAAAACACAAAGAGATCCACAAACAGACACATTTTGGTAAAAATAATGAAAGCTGAAGACGAGAAGAAAATTTTGAAAGCATCGATAGAAAAATGACTGATCGCTTACAAAAGGGTCCCAATAAGATTAATAGCAGATATCTCAGCAACGACAATGGAAGCCAGAAGAGAATGGGATAACATGTTCAAAGTACTTAAAGTAAAAGCTGTCAAACAAAAACTCAGCAAAGCTATCTTTTAGAACTGAAGGTGAAATAAAAACATTGCCAACAAAAACTGAAAAAATATGTTGCTAGCAGATTTGACTTACATGAAATACTAAAGGAAATCCTTCAGGTTGACAGCAAGTTACTCCAGATAGTAATTCAAATCCACACAAAACAAAGAGCACTGGTAAAGGTAATTATAAAAGACAATATAAATATATATTTCATCATCTTTTAGCTGATATAAAAAGCAATTGTATGAAACAATATGCATATAATATACTGTTGTGCCTATAACATATAGAAATGTAATATATTTCCCAGTAGTGGCACACAAATGATGAGTGGGAACAAATGTGTACTGGATTAAAGAAATGACTTCAATGGTAACTCAAGCTCAAGGAACAAATGAAGAGAACCAGAAATGATAGTAAAGGTTAACATAAAAAGACTATAAATATATAATTGCTCCCCATTCTGACCTCAGCTTCTTTAAAAGATATACAATTATATAAGGTAATAATTATAAGAATATATTATTGGGGTTTGTAACACTCATAGATGTAATATGTATAACAATAATACTATTAAAAAGGGGAAAGGGAATGTAGCTATATGGCAGTAACATTTCTATATGTTACTAGCATTAAGTTAGTATGAAATTGAATCAAATTGAATTTGACTATAATGAGTTAAAATGTGTGTGGTAAGCCCTAAGAAATAATTAAAAGTATATAGGGAAAAATAAAGATACTAAAATACTACATTAAAATTTTACTTAATGTGAAAGAAGGCATAGAGAAAAATAGAAGAACAAAAATCCCATGATACACACACAAAAAAAGGTAAAATGGTAGACATAAATTCAACTATGCCAGTAATAACATTAAATGTGAATTGATTAAACAATCCAATCAAAAGTCAGAGATTGTCAGACTGAATAAAAAAAAGATTAAATTATATGATGTTTATAAGACACAGTTTGGAATCGAAGATATAAATATATTGAGAGTAAAAGGATGAAAAAAGATATACCATACAAACAGCAACAACAAAAGTGCTGGAGTGGCTATAGTAAGATCAGGCAAAATAGGCTTCAAAATAGAAAATGTTACTAGAAATAGAGACATATTTTATAATGCAAAAATCGTCAACCCATCAGGAAAATATATTAATTGTAAAGATATGTGTATATAGAAATAGAGCACCCAAATGCATAAAGTAAAAATTGTCAAGAATGAAGAGGAAAATAGTTCAACAATAAGAGTTGAAGATTGCAATATTCCACTTTTTTTTTTTTTTTTTTTTTTTTTTTTTTGAGATGGAGTTTTGCTCTTGCTGCTCAGGCTGGAGTGCAATGGCACGATCTCGGCTCACCACAACCTCTGCCTCCCGTGTTCCAGCAATTCTCCTGCCCTAGCCTCCCAAGTAGCTGGGATTACAGGCATGTGCCACCACTCCCAGCTAATTTTTTTGTATTTTTAGTAGAGACAGGGTTTCACCATGTTGGTCAGGCTGTTCTCGACCTCCCAACCTTAGATGATCCGCCTGCCTCAGCCTCCCAAAGTGCTGGGATTACAGGTGTGAGCCACCACACCTGGCCTTTTTTTTTTTTTTTTTTTTTTGAGATGGAGTTTCACTCTCATTGCGCAGGATGGAGTGCAATGGCATGATCTCGGTTCACTGCAACCTCCGCCTGCTGGGTTCAAGTGATTCTCCTGCCTCAGCCTCCCAATTACAAACATGCACCACCAAGCCCGGCTAATTTTGTATTTTTTTTAGTAGAGATGGGATTTCTCCATGTTGGTCAGGCTGGCTGTGAACTCCTGACCTCAGGTGTTCTGCCGACCTCGGCCTCCCAAAGTGCTGGGATTACAGGCATGAGCCATCACAGCTGCCCATGCAATACACCACTTTCAAAAACAATCAAGACAAACAGGCAGAAGATAACAAGAAACAGAAGACTCGAACAACACTAAAAACCAACCGGACCTAAAAAACGTATATAGAACACCCAACTCAATAATAACAGAATGTACATTCTTCTCAAGTGCATAAAGAGCAGTCTCCAAAATAGATTATACGCCAGACCAAAAACAAACCTTTTTTTTCTTTTTTTTTTTTTTTTGAGATGGAGTCTCGCTCTGTCACCCAGGCTGGAGTGCAGTGGCTAGATCTCAGCTCACTGCAAGCTCCGCCTCCCGGGTTTATGCCATTCTCCTGCCTCAGCCTCCTGAGTAGCTGGGACTACAGGCACCCGCCACCTTGCCCGGCTAGTTTTTTGTATTTTTTAGTAGAGATGGGGGTTTCACCGTGTTAGCCAGGATGGTCTTGATCTCCTGACCTCGTGATCCGCCCGTCTCGGCCTCCCAAAGTGCTGGGATTACAGGCTTGAGCCACCGCACCCAGCCAAACAAATCTCAATAAATGTAAAAGAACAGAAATAATACAAAATATATTCTCTAAGCATAGTGGAATTAAATTAATAATTAATAACAGAAACAGAAATTAACTGGGAAACTCACAAATAAGCAGAAATTTAACAACACATTCCTAAAACCAATGGATCAAAAAGAAATCAAAAGAGAAATTCCAAAATATTTGAGATGAACGAAAATAAAGACATAACATATCAAAATTTATGGTAAGCAATATTAAGAGGAATTTTTTCTGGCTGCAAATACCTACACTTTCAAAAAAGAAAGATCTTAAATAAATAACCTAATCTTCCACCTTAAGGCGCTGGGAAAAAAAAAAAAAGAGCAACCTAAACCTAAAGCAAGCCAAAGGAAGGAAACAGTAAAGATTAGAGTGAACATTAATGAAATAGAGAATAGCAAAGCAATAGAGAAAAATCAACGAAACAGAAAGCTGATTCTTTAAAGAGACCAAAAAAAAAAAAGGAGGGGAGGAGACAGAGGGAAGGAAAATCATATTAATGTAATCGGAAATGAAAGAGGGAATATTACTATTAAGCTTACAGAAATAAAAAGGATCATAAAGGAATACTAGGAACAATTATATGTGACTAAATTAGACAACTTAAATATACAAATTCCTAGAATGACACAAAAAATGAAACTGGCTCAAGAAGAAATAGACAATCTAAATAGATGAAAATAGGTAATGAGATTCATTAGAAAAAGAAACTTCCCACAAAGAAAAGCCCAGGCCCAGATGACTTCACTGGTGAATTCCACCAAACACTTAAAGAAGAATTAATACCAATTCTTCACAAACACTTTAAAAAATCAGAAGAGGCTGGAACACTTCCCAACTCATTCTATGAGGCCCTGATGCAATAGCAGTCAAAGACATTGCAAGAAAACTATAGATCACTATTTCGTATAGATACAAAAATCCTCAACAAAATACTAGTAAATTGAATATTCTAACATGAAAATGACTATATACTATGGCCAAGTGGATTTTATCCCAGGAATGCAAGGGCGGTTTAACATCTGGAAATCACTTAGTATAATATACTATATTAATAGAGTAAAAACAAAAACTCACACAATCATCTCAATAGATACAGAGAAAAAAATCTGACAAAATCCAACAGCCATTCATGATAAAAACATTCAACAAACTAGGAATAGAAGGGAACTTTTTCAGCCTGATAAACAGTATCTTCAAAAAAACCTACAGACAGTATCAAACTTAATCGTTAAAGACTGGATGCAGCCGGGCGTGGTGGCTCACGCCTGTAATCCCAGCACTTTAGGAGGCTGAGGTGGGTGGATTACGAGGTCAGGAGATTGAGACTA
This sequence comes from Theropithecus gelada, assembly GCF_003255815.1. Taxonomy (NCBI): domain Eukaryota; kingdom Metazoa; phylum Chordata; class Mammalia; order Primates; family Cercopithecidae; genus Theropithecus; species Theropithecus gelada. Next base: position 71,045,302 of record NC_037668.1, on the reverse strand, counting down.
TCCTGGCTAACACAGTGAAACCCCTTCTCTACTAAAAACATAAAAAATTAGCTGGGCGTGGTGGTGGGTGCCTGTAATGCCAGCTACTTGGGAGGCTGAGGCAAGAGAATGGCATGAACCTGGGAGGTGGAGCTTGCAGTGAGCTGAGATCACGCCACTGCACTCAAGCCTGGATGACAGAGCGAGACTCCTTCTCAAAAAAAAAAAAAAAAAAAAAAAGACTGGATGCTTTCTCCCTAAGATTAGGAATAAGGCAAGGATCCACTCCCATCCCTTATGTTTGACATGAGACTAGAGGTTCTAGCCATGGCAATTAGGCAAGGAAAATAAGTTACAGGCATTCACAGATTGGAAAGGAAGGCTAAAACTACCTCTATTGCAGATGTCATGATCTTATATATAGAAAATCCTAAGGAATTCACTAAAAACACTGAAAAAATTTGGATATTTGTCTCCTCCAAATCTCATGTTGAAATGTAATCCCCAGTGTTGAAGGTGGGACCTGGTGGGAGGTGCTTGGATCATTGGGGCATATCCCTCATGAATGGTTTAGTGACATCCCCTTGGTGATGGGTGAGTTCATGAGAGATCTGGTTTTTAACAGTGTGTGGCATCTCTCACCTCCCTCTCTTGCTCCTGCTCTCACCATGTGATGCGCCTACTACCCCTTCATCTTCCACCACGATTGTAAGCTTCCTGAACCCTTACCAGAAGCAGATGCCAGCATCACGCTTCCTGTACACCCTGCAGAACCATGAGCCAATTAAACTTTCTTTCTTTATAAATTACTCAGTCTCAGGTATTCGTTTATAGCAATGCCAGAATAACCCAATACAAAAACTATTGGAACTAATAAGTGGGTTTGGCAAGGTTGCAGGAGACAAGATCAGTATGCAAAAATTAATTGTATTTCTATACATTTGGAATGAACAATCCAAAAATGAAGTTAGGAAAATAATTCAATTTACAATAGCATCAAAAAGAAGAAAATTTTTCACAAATATTTAACAAAAGAAGTGCAAAAGTTATATTCTGAAAACTATAAAACATTCTTGAAACAAATTAAAGACAACCTAAATAAATGGAAAATATCTCATGCTCAAGAATTGGAAGGCTTAATACTGTTAAGATGGCAACAGTCCTCACATTGATCTATAAATTCAATGCAGTCCCTATGAGGATCCCAGATGGCTTCTTGTAGAAATTGAAAAGCTGACTGTAAAATCCATATAGAATTGCAAGGGACACAGACTACCCAAAACAATCTTGATAAAGAAGACTAAAGTTGTAAGATTCACAATTCCCAATTTTAAAACTTGCTACAAAGCAGCAGTAATCAAGACAGTGTGGTACTGGCATAAAGACAGACAGCTAGATCAACAGAACAGAATTGGGAGTCCTGAAACAAACCCATGTGTCAACTGATTTCCAACAAGATGCCAAGACTACTCAATGGAGAAAGACTAGCCTTTTCAACAAATGATGCTGTGACAACTGGATATCTACATGCCAAAGAATGAAGTTGGACCCCTATACCATCCCATATACACAAATGAATTCAAAATGGATTAAAGACCTGGATGCAAGAGCTAGCACTATGAAACTCTTAGAAGAAATATAGGGGTAAATCTTCATGACCTCAGGCATTGGCTTCTTAAATATAACACAAAAAGCACAACCAACAAAAGAAAAATAGATAAATTCGATTTCGATTTCATCAAAATTGAAAACTGTTCATCAAAGGACAACATCAAAAAAGTGAAAAGACAACCCACAGAATGGGACATAGTATTTGCAAATCACATATCTGATAAAGGACTTATATCTAGAATATATAAATAACTGTTACAACTCAATAATAAAAAGACATATGACTCAATTTTTTAAATGGGCAAAAAATCTGAATAGACATTTCTTCAAAGAAGAATTATAAATTTTTGAAAAGATGTTCATGAAAAGATGTTCATCATTAATCATCAGGTAAATGCAAGTCAAAACCACAATGAGATATCACTTCTTACCCATTAAGATGGCTATAATAAAAAAGATAATAACAAGTTTTGGCAAGGATATAGAGAAATCAGAATGCTCATATACTGCTTATGGGAATATAAAATGGTCCAGTCACTTTGGAAAACAGTATGACAGTTCCTCAAATAATTGAACATGAAGTTACCATATGACTCAGCAATTCCACTTCTAGGAAGAGAAATGAAAACCCATCCATATAAAAACTAGTTGCATTATTCATAAAAGCCAAAAGGTAGAAACAACCCAAATATACAAATTTGGTGAATAAAATGTAGTATATCCACATAATTAAATATTATTTGGCCATAAAAAAGGAATTAAGTACTGATACATGCTACAACGTGGATGAACACTGAAAACTGGCCATGTGTGGAGGCTCATGCCTGTAATCCCAACACTTTGGGAGGACAAGGTGGGCAGACTGCTTGAGCTCAGGAGCTCAAGACCAGCCTGGGCAACGTGACAAAACCCTGTCTCTACTAAAAACACAAAAGCTAGCTGGATGTGGTGGTGTGTACCTGTAGTCCTAACTACTTGGGAGGCTGAGGTGGGAAGATTGCTTGAGCCCAGGAGGTCAAGGCTGCAGTGAGCCATGATTGCACTACTGTACTCCCACCTGGGCAACAGAGCGAGACCCTGTGTCAAAACAACAACAAAACCCATTATGCTAAGTCAAAGAAGCCAGTCATAAAAGTCCACGTTTTATGATTCCATTTGTATGAAATGTCCAGAATAGGCAATTAGACATAAAGACAAAAATAGAGACATAAAGTAGGTAAGCGGTGGCCTAGGGCTGGGGTGGGGACGGGTGATAATTGGGAGGATGGAGGAATAATAATAGCTAAAGGGTATGGCTTTTTAGTTTTTTGAGGTGATAAAAATGTCTGAAGGCTGTCTATGATAAATGGTTGCATAACTCTTTGAATATACTAAAAACAACTGAATTGTATACTTTGAATGGGCAATTTGTATGTGAATCATAACTCAATTACGCTGTTATAAAAAAAAGCACCATTACTGAGAAAGATATGTTAAATCTTCTACTGTGATTGTAGATGGTTTATTTTCCTTGTTGTTCTGTCCAGTTTCGCTTTATATATTTTGAATCTATGGTATTAGGTACATACAGACTTAAAATTGTAGTATCTTATTGGTACTGAGCCATTTTAAGTACAATATGATCTCTGTCTTTAATAGTGCTTTTCTTATTGTAATGTCTGCAGTGTATTTATACCAGCTTTCTTTGTTATTCCAAAACAGTAAAAAGGAAAAAGAAACATTTTTATATATACACATTTGTGTACATGAGCAAATATAGCAATAGATTAAATGCCTTAAAATGCAATTTCTGGGTAAAAGGATATGTGGGATTTAAATCTGAGACAACGCCAATGTGTCTTCCAAAGTTACTGGAGTAATCACAGTCCCACTGAGTCTATCAGCATGCTTCTATGTGAACATCTTAAAATTAGAATTTTGTTTTGCTCTGTGTGAAGGGGATGCATGAGTTTATGCTAACTTATTTGGATTAAAATTTGCCCACATGGTGACCAGTCCCCCAGCCAGGCACACGGGTCCTGGTCTGGAAGGACCATTGCTGGGAAGACTCACCTTGCTGATTTCTGTCAGGGACATGGTGATGCTGTAGAGTTGGTTCTTACTGGTGCTGGCAACCAGAGTTTCCTCTGAGGGGCTGAAGCATAGGCAGAGAACGTCCTGTTTGTCAGACTGACTTGGATCATTGCTCTGCGGGTCCACAGGAATCTGCTCAAGATGCAAAACAGCTATCAGTAATGTCCCCAGGTTGTCAGTGGGCCTTAGGCTTTCAGAGTTTTCTTGGATGACTTTAGCTTACAGACTCCCAGACCAGGCTGCTTCCTGGGATCCCCCTATTCTTTGTTTGTTTTTTTTTGAGAGAGGGTCTGGCTCTGTCACCCAGACTGGAATACAGTGGCTTGATCTTGGCTCAATGCAACTTCCACCTGCCAGGCTCAAACCATCCTCTCACCTCAGCCTCCCAAGTAACTGGGACTACAGGTGCACACCACCACACCTGGCAATTTTTTTTTTTTCTTTTTTTTTGAGACAGAGTCTTGCTCTGTCGCCCAGGCTGGAGTGCAGTGGTATAATCTTGTCTCTCTGCAACCTCTGCTGCCTGGATTCAAGCAATTCTAGCTGGAATTACAGACACATGCCACCATGCCTGTTTACTTTTTTTTTTTTTTGAGAGAGAGTTTCAATCTGTCACCCAGGCTAGAGTGCAGTGGCGTGATCCTGGCTCACTGCAACCTCTGCCTCCCAGGTTCAAACTATTCTCTTGCCTCAGCCTCCCAAGTAGCTGGGACAACAGGCACACACTGCCATGCCTGGCTAATTTTTGTATTTTTAGCACAGATAGGGTTTCACCATGTCGTCCAGGCTGGTCTCAAACTCCCGACCTCATAATTTTTTTTTTTTTTTTTTGTAGAGATGGGGTTTCACCATGTTGCCCAGGCTGTTCTAGAACTCCTGAGTTCAAGAGACCCACCCGCCTTGGCCTCCCAAAGTGCTGGGATTATAGGCATAAGCCACTATGCTGGTCGATTTTCCTATTTTTAAACTAACTCTGTTCGCCTCATCCTAAAACCTCTCTCAGGACAGATATCTCAAGTCACCATTTCACCATTTCTGCTCAGCAATCCTGCCCTATCCCTCCCCATCAGATGCCTTCTCAGAAAACTGCTGCTGGGGAACAAATGCCAATAGGACCCGTTTTGCTGCTTTCTTCTTCCCTCCTTACCCTGATTTCTCTGCTCTCACGGTAAAAATCCTTTTCTTCCATCTTCTCAAACAGCAGAACTCTCCCTGGCCCAGCAGAACAGGCAAATCCCTTTGAATAGGCTGCAATGGCAAACACCTGGGGCATGGCCAGCTGGCTGTGGCTACTGGTCGCCACCATCTGTTCATAGGAAGGGAGTGGAGAACTGATTGGTGGAAATTCGATCAGGCTGGAAACAAAAAAACAGCATATACAATTTACAGAGACAATCTTGAGGAGATGGAATTCTGCTGGGGAGGAGAAAGAAGGCTGTCATTGGGTGTGACAGAAACCACCCAATGATCCCCTTTTCCATAGCCAAATACTGCCCTTTGGCTTGGGAACTGTACACAAACTGCACATGGCCAAGCCCAGAAGCAAGCGAGTACTCGGGGCGTGTGGAGTAGACAGAGGCAAGGGTTGTAGAGGAAGAGAGCCGCAGGTATGCTTGGGCCAAGCCAACGAGTCTGGGCTTTTTTCTGGGAGGCCTGGACCCCAGAGCTTAAGGACTGTGAACGCAGCTCCTGGAGAAGGTTATGGGGACTTTTTAGGAAGCTCCTAATTACAAAAAAAAAAAGAAAAAAAAAGAAAAAAAGAGGATATGCCATTGGCATGGGGGGATGGTAGTGAAAATGGGTGGATTGAAGGTTATTGAGGAAGAAGAATCTACAGGATGTCACTGGGGTTGAGGGCCCAGGTTCTGGCACCCGAGAGATCTGGGTTTGAATCCTGAGCCTGCCACTTCTCAGAGCAATGATCTTGGATAGGCCACTTACCTCTTTGATCCTCAGTTTCCTTGTCTACAAAATGGGCATGATAATAGTATGAACTATATAGGGTAAGAATCAAATGGAAATATTTATAAAGTGTTTAAAGCAATGTTTGGTGCATGCAATGGTACATTCCAATCCACAGGAGATATGATTTTTACTGGTTGTCACAGTGGTAATGTGGCATCTCTCTTACCATGGTCAGTAACCACTCCTTCCTGAGACTGCACTTTACCCCATCCTCTGTCAGATTTACCTAAAACATTTCCTTGCATTTGTTGGTCTGTCGCCTCCTGCTGAATTATAAGTTCCGTGAGGACTTGTGTCCCCAGCATCTAGCAAGAGATGCCTTTTGTATACTGCAAGGGCTTGGTGGACATGAATCAACTCATTAAATTAGTCACTGTAAAATATGTTTCTAAAACTATAGTTTTGAAGACCAGCCATATTATAATGCTTATAAAATGAGGTTAGGTATAAAAAATAAAAAGAATTGTAGCTAGCCTATGGTTATAACTGTTAAATTTGTGCTTAAATATAGATGAAAACTCTTCGAGAGGAAGAGGGAAAATGGGCATAGTTGACTTTTATGGCAGAGGGGTTATGAGTGGTTTCTAAAGAGTGCTGTCTTCTGTATAACGCTGTTAGTACAATGAATGTGGGAGTGCCAGCCCAGGAAGCACCATTACCTCTCTGATTCCTGGATGACATCCAGGCTCTTTGAGTCATGGGTGGGTTCTTTGACCATTATGCTGGTCTCCCAACGCTGATCTCCAGATTCAAAGAGGAAGAGTTTGCCTGTGTCAGTGCCAACAATAATCTTGTCATCAGCCACCCAGGTGTGGGCTAGATAGTTTTGGGGTTCTCCCCTCTGAAAATTGGTTTGCTTCAGGGTTCCCTCAGTGAAACGGAGAAGCTTAAACATCCCATTTCCAGTGACACACACCTGAGTGTTATCCTGTGGACTGAAGCTCACCTGTAAAATGTGAGAGAATTGAAGAAAAAAATTTATGAAACTAATCTTGATGGAATTATTTCCCATTTTACAAGTTAATATTTATTTCAGGCTGCTCAGAATATCTCCTAAACATCACAAAATCATGTAATTTTATGCTGCATTTGATAAGGGGACACATCTATAATCCATTATATTTATCCATTATATTTATAGGGATATGAGTCAAACTAGGAGTCAAACTAGGAAATCTACAAAGGCCAAAGAGCAGAATGAGCAGATTTTGACAAGAGCCACACCCAGTGCCGACAAAATGGAATAAAGCTCAGCTGGAAACACAGAAAAAGAGGGTCTGATAGGTTTACATAGCCCTGTCCAGGAGGAAAGAAATCACGTGTCAGGGGATGCTATGTGGTCTCCTACCAACTGAACATCCTTCAACCACAGCTCTTAGCCCAATATACACCTGCTCCTCTAGTTACAATGGGATCATGTCCTGATAAACCCATCATAAGCTGAAAATGGGCAAAGCCATGTGGCCACACAGCACCACACTGTAGAGTACCTTGGTTGTTACCTTCGTGATTGAGTGGCTGACTGGGGGCTGTGGCTGCAGCTGCTGCCCAGCATCATGAAAGTATATCACTTGGCCTCTTTCTCCAGAGTGCATATCACTCTTGTACCATTGTAAAGATGAAAATTTTAAGTTTAACCATAGTAAGTTGGGGACTACCTGTACAGTAATAGGCAGTCAACCTGCTGTCCTGGCTAGACAGTGAGCAACTTGAAGGGCTGTGACTTTTTCATCTCTGTTTTCCCAGTGCTGGATTCATCATGGGCATCCAATAAATGGTTGCTGAATCTACTTAGTCAGAGCAGGAGGTGCTTCATTAGGCCTCACTGTGGCCTGGTTGACATCCTCTTCTGGTTCTACCTGCCTTTGGTCTGATTCTGGAATAATCACTCAGCAGCTTTCTGATTACTATTATACTTTCACCTCGCAACTTCTCTACTACTAGGAAGGGAATACACTGGATAAATAATGTGAGCGTTCTGGTTGTAATATGCTGGTTTACACATCAACATCTTGTGGGTTGAATAAGTGAGTCTATGCCGGAGACACTGATTAGCTAGAATCCCTGAACATGAACAGAACTGAGTCATGGAACTTGTGGAATTGAGTGCTAGATCCCAGCCTAGGGTGAGTGAACCAATATCAAACCTCCTTGGGACCCCTTGCCTAAGCCATCAATCAGGTTCCTGAGGGGTCTTCTTCCTTGTGCCCTCAAGACACAATAGAAGGTTCTGCTCCTTACATAACTGCAACTTCAGCAACAGCTTCCTAAAGACCTACCACTTTACATCACATTTCGGAAATCTTCCTACTGCCCGGCAATGCTGCTGGAAAAACAGGCTAGGACCAGGGAGAGAAAGCAAGTTTTATTAATCCACTTCTGGGCCAAACCTGTGACCAGAAAGCAGTTCTGGGCCAAAGTAAAGAAGATAGGAGCTGGAGTTGGGGAACTCCTAGCTCTGCTACTCACTACCTCTGTGATCTTGGGTGAGTTACCTAACCTCTTGGAGCCTCAGCTCTCTCATCTGTAAAATGGGGATAATGATTGTGCATACCTTATATGGTTGTTGTAAGACTAAATATAAAAATGCATGGAGGAAATCAGAACTGTGGCACACAGCACTCAATAAAAAGTAGTTCTATTTTTTATAATTTTCACGATACTTGTCACACTACTAGGTACCTGGTAGACAGGGTTGTTCTGAGTGTCGATTCTAACAATGGCCATTACTTTCTGTTTTTCCCACAGCCAATAGACAAGATTTGACTCTGGAGGTGATGTCTGAGCCAACAGGTATTTGGAGTCTGGAGAAAAAGCCATGCTAATAAATTTCTGAACTTGGAAGTCAAAATTATTAAGAACTTTGCGCTTCCGGCAAGGGATGGATGACAATTCATAAATGGTGATGGCAGGTTTTTCTTGCACAGTCTCAGAGATAGCGAGATACCGCCGATTGGGACTGATGGACAAGGCCAACATGCCCTGACTCTTGTCTGAGCCTGCAAACAGAGGAAAAAGGAAATAATCAGGGTAGATCACACTTTTCACCAGGATTCAACAGGAACCAAGCACAGTAGTGGGCACTGGAGTGGACAGTGGTGGACACAAAGAATAAAGGCGGCCTTGCCATAGCTGTGTTTGGGCATTATGAAAATGACTAGGGGCCAGGCGTGGTGGCTCACGCCTGTAATCCTGGCACTTCAGGGGGCCAAGGCAGGCAGATGACTTGAGATGGGGAGTTCGAGACCAGCCTAGCCAACATGGTGAAACCCCGTCTCTACTAAAAATAAAAAAATTAGCCAGGTGTGGTGGCAGGTACCTGTAATCCCAGCTACTCGGGAGGCTGAGGCAGGAGAATTGCTTGAACCTGGGAGGCGGAGACTGCAGTGAGCTGAGATCGTGCCACTGCACTCCAGCCTGTGAGACAGAGGGAGACTCTGTCCCCAAAAGAAACTGACTAGGGCAGGCACCTCTGAGGATGAGGTGGGAGGAGAAGTCAGGGAAAGTTTCCTGAAGGAGGGCAGGGGGCGAGGTGAGATGGGGGCTGGGTGGCAGGTGGCAGTAAGAGCTTGAGCCAAGGGGTGGATGTGACAAAGGGTACGGCATAGTGCAAGAACTGCAAGCAGTGGGTTTGCTGGGGCACTGCATGTGAGATGGGGTGACCAAAGATGGGCCTAAAGGGGTGGAATCGGGTCAGACCATATAGGCCTTTATTCCCTGAGTGGCTGGCTCATCACTCCTCCTCTCCTCCAGAGGCTGGGATGCCAACTACTGGATTCCTCAGCCTCCCTTGCAGTTAGCTGACGTGTGTGACATTCTGGACACGAGGTGGAGGCAGAAGTCTTCTAGAGTGGCTTTATGATAAAGCTGGTGCTTCCTTAAAAACCAGACAGATGCATTCTATCACCTTTTTCCTGAAATCTAGAGGTGATATCTGGAGATAGAGCTCTCATCTCACAACCATGAGGTAATAAGAATGAAAATGAAGGCTGTGATCCTCTAGAAAACAGAGCCTCAGACAAAGATTAAAGTGTAAATACTTTATTTGGGAAATGCAATCAGGGTCACATTACGGTTTTTGAGGGCTCTAGGTACTTTTGATTTCATGGCCCCCTCCTTCATTAAAAAATGTTTAAAAATATATTTACAGGCCGGGCGTGGTGGCTTACGCCTGTAATCCCAGCACTCTGGGAGGCCGAGGTGGGCGTATCACCTGAAGTTGGGAGCTCGAAACCAGCCTAACCAACACAGAGAAACCCTGTCTCTACTAAAAAATACAAAATTAGCTGGGCATGGTGGCCCATGCCTGTAATCCCAGCTACTCAGGAGGCTGAGGCAGGAGAATCACTTGAACCTGGGAGGTGGAGGTTGTGGTGAGCCGAAATTGAGCTATTGCACTCCAGCTTGGGCAACAAAAGCGAAACGCTGTCTCAAACACACACACACACACACACACACACACACACACACACACATACACGGTGTGGTGGCTTGTACCTGTAATCCCAGCTACTTGGGAGGCTGAGGTGGGAGGATGGGTTGAGTCCAGGAGTTCAAGACCAGCCTGGGCAACATAGCCAGACCCCATCTACATAAAAAAAATTAGCTGGTCAAGGTGGTGCATGCCTGTATTCCCAGTTATTCAGGAGGTTAAGGTGGGGAGGATGGCCTGAACCCAGGAGTTTGAGACTGCTGTGAGCTATGATTGTGCCAGTGCACTCTAGCCTGGGCAACAGAGTGAGACCTGGTTTCTTTAAAAAAGGAAAAGAAAAGAAAAGAAAAGAAAAAAACTGTGGAGGATGGAGTTGAGACGGTTTGGAGTTCCAGAAGGAGATAACAGAACAAAAAAGATACCTGTCCTTAGATCCAGGAATCTCAAAGAATCCCTAAGAGGATAAAAAATGAAAATATAAACTATACTGTATGTCTGTATGTATCTATGTGTGTGTGTGTGTATATATACACACATATGTATACATATATATGTATATATACACATCATATATACATGTACATATATGTATATGGTGTGTGTATATATGGTGCATATTTTATACATATATATGTATATAGTGTATGTGCATAGATATATATATACACACACACACACCATAGACAGACATTAAACATCCAGGAAAAAAGATCATCTACAGAAAGACGATGCTGATAGCTAATTTCTTAAGCACAGCAACAAAACAGAAGCCAAAAAAACACAATGGAATACGATTTATAATGTGTTGATAAAAATTGCATACCTGTTGAAACTATCTTTCAGAAGTGAGGATAAAATAAAGTCATTTTCAGACAAAAACTGGGAGAGTTTATTAACACATTATCAGTAAATGCAGAAGGAAAATGATCCCACCTGGAATATCTGATTTGTAAAGAGTGACGGTGGGCAAAGAGTTTGGTAAGTATGACAGCAAATATAAATTAACGTTGTCTGTATAAAACCATAATTTAATTAATATTGGGAAGTCATATGATCTTTTTTATTTCTGTTTTTGAGACAGGGTCTTGCTTGGTTGCCCAGGCTGGAGTACAGTGGCACGATCTCGGCTCCCTGCAACCTCCGCCTACCAGGTTCAAGCAATTCTCCTGCTTCAGCCTCTCAAGTAGCTGGGACTACAGGCACGTGCCACCACGCCCAGCTGATTTTTGTATTTTTAGTAGAGATGGGGTTTCACTATATTGGCCAGGATGGTCTCGATCTCTTGACCTCGTGATCTGCCCACCTCAGCCTCCCAAAGTGCTGGGATTACAGGCGTGAGCAACTGCGCCCAGCCAGATGTCCATATTTATCACCCGTATTCAACACTGTCTGGAGGTGCTTACCAGCACAGGTAGCACAAGAAAAAGGAAGAAAACCATTGTTATTTGTAGATAATATGATAGTCTGTATAGAAATCCCTGCATAATCTATAGACAAATCATTAGAATTAATAATAATTTAGCAAATATGCTGGAAATAAACATTAATAAATAAAAGTCAACTGTATTTAATACAGTTTATTCCAACAGAATATTATGTGGTTGATAAATTTGACTTTATTAAAACTAATAATTTTTGTCCATCAAAAGATACTGTAAGGTGGGAGAAAAATGCCCCAAACTGGAAGAAATTATTTGCAAGACATATATATATATCTGACAAATTATTGGCATACAGAATAGATAAATTGTGCATGTAAATCAATAAAATTGCCAAAAATTTCCTGCACAACAAACTATAAAAAACAAGTAAAAGACTTGAACAAGGCATTTAACATACGACTAAATAGGAATAGCCCATAAACATGTAAACAGATACTCATCATCATTAACGATAGCGAAATGCAAACGAAAACCACAATTCCTTTTCTCAACTACTGGATTAGCAAAAAATTAGGAAGTTGGACAATACCAAGGGTTGGCAGGGTTGTTGAGGAATGAGAACTCTTATGCACTCCTGGTGGGAGTGTAAATTGGTACTATCATATTACTCCGTAAGTTTAGTCCTGGCCGTGTGTCCTAGAGAATCTGCACAAATAGATAAATGTATACGCATGCAAGAATGTTTATAGTAGTATAGTTTGTAATAGCAAATGATTGTTATTTCCCAAATGTCCCTCAACACTAGAGTGAATACATATATTTGAGACATTATATTCATATGATGGAACACTACATAGCAATACAATGAACTTGGTTATATGTATCAAGATGCATGAATCTCAAAAGCATGATGTTGAACTGATGCAGCAGGACACAGAATATAGGGAGAAGCCCTAGAACTGGTAATATTCGATTTCCTATGCTGGTGGCTGGGTTCACAGATCTACATTCTATTGTAATTCTTTAAATATTACATATACGTAGGGTACATTCTTTCGTGTGTATATGTCACAATAAAAGGTGTCAATGCAACAAAAAATGGGAAAATGGATTCGGTTGTTGAAATCATGAATATCATCAACAGGACCACTGTGAACAAAAATAAGGGCTGTAATGTTATACAAATGGTTATTTGCAACTTGGGATAAAGTTTACAGTGTCTTCATCATACATGGATTCAAAAGGTGATGTAATGAAGGTGGTGTGCTCAGGAAAACTGTGTCAGACAACTCAAAAAGGGGCTCTGGTAATGACAAAGGCAATGATATTGAAGATACCAAAAGAGGGATTCTTAACATGTTTTCCTGAAATTACAGTGAAAAAAGTACTTTTAAATTAACATTTTATATGTGATTTTAACTACGTATGCATGACTGATTAATCTAGTTTCATAATACAAGTTGCCATGTATTTCCTCTACCTTTATAATACTGCATATATATTCAAATTGGCCAAAATCTTTCTTTCCAATCATCATGCTGGGATTATGGGGTTATATGTGGCACATACCAGCTGGGATTATGGGGTTATATGTGGCACATACCATTCCTGTATATGTCAGGATGGAAAGGGTTTTTACCTGGAATGAATTTTTGCCATTTCTGATCCACATTGTACTTCACACAGTGATTTCCTGAAGGAAATATAATGATCTGTTCATCGAAGTAGAAGATATTGTTGGCCACGTGGGATCGAAGACCAAAAACATGCAGCGTCTGAGCTACCACGGCCGACATGATCTCCCGCCAAAGAGTTCTGCTGAACCACCAAGGCAGCGCTTCAGAGTGGAGAGCGTTGCCCCGCTCCGCCCCGACCCCGCCCCCGGCCCAGACACGCCCCGCCCAGCATCCAGGACACGCCCCCCCGCCCCTTGCCCCTCCCCTTTCCCCCTCCCCTTCCCCCTCCCCCGGGGTCCTCCTGCGCGCCACCCCATCCCCGCGGCTCCTTTTTCTGCCTTTCCTTTGTACCCTCACTGCTACCAGCTCCTTCTGGCGACCCCCAGGTACCCTCTCCCACCTTTCACTTCTCTCTGGGTCAGCAGACCACGCATGTATCCACAGGCACTACCTGTGCGGATCCTAAGTAACCCGGGCACTTTCAAACGCCGTAGCGGTTCCTATAGCAACGACAAACCGGAAGTATGGTTTGCCGCCGGAAGCGGAAGTCCCAATCAAAAGTTGAGCAGTAGCTGTGAGTTGCTAGCCCTGGTGCGACTCGGTGGCACGTGGAGCCACGACCTGGGAGTAGGGGGCTGAAGGCAGGCAGCGGCGGCCAGGGCCGCCCTCTGCTAGCCGCTTGGGTCTCGGGATACCCCGCTTCTTCCTGTAGGTGTAGGACGTCCGTGCGGCGAGATGGACACTCCTCCGCTCTCGGATTCGGAGTCGGAATCCGATGAATCTCTTGTCACAGATAGAGAGGTAAGTGTCAGCCGAGCTCGCGGGGCTGGGCGTGGGAGAGGGGGTCTTACACCCCTGGGAGTGACCGTGATTGTGTCCTGCAGTTGCAGGATGCGTTTTCCCGAGGGCTTCTGAAGCCAGGCCTCAATGTCGTGCTAGAGGGGCCGAAGAAGGCCGTGAACGACGTGGTGAGCGCGGGCACAGGGTCGGGGGTACTCAGACTTGGGATGCGCACCAGCTGCTGTTGGGCTTGGGAGACCGATTCTTGTCCCAGGAAAAGATGCACCCTGAGCCTTGCCAAGAGGGTCTATTACCTGTCTGTGTATTAGGGATTAGCGCTTTGTCCCTTCGCCTAACAGCCTGTGCTTGGGAAGAACAAACTCAGAATCCCCTTCTTATGAGCTCAGTGTCTGGATTTCCTAGAATGGCCTGAAGCAATGTTTGGCAGAATTCAAGCGGGATCTGGAATGGGTTGAAAGACTCGATGTGACACTGGGTCCGGTGCCAGAAATCGGTGGATCTGAGTCGCCAACACCTCAGAACAAGGACCAGAAAGCTGTTGATCCAGAAGACGACTTCCAGCGAGAGATGAGTTTGTATGTTTTCAAATGTTGGAGAAGTTGAGGATCCTTGTGCAGGAGAGTGGCAAAGAGGGGAAATTAGTAAGCCTGCACTCAGAATAAGCTTAGGAGTAGGGAGAGCGGCTTCTTTTGACTAAGAATAGCTAGGAGATTCTCGCTGTTTGAGAGGAGAGCTCCTTGGTCCACAGTCACGATTCAAAATCCAGTTTATGGACTAATTTGAAATATTCATGTTAAAACTTTTTGTGCATGCTTCAGTTAAAAAAAAAAACAAAACATTGCTTATGGGATGTTCTTGTGTGGAACTGCTTTAGTAATTATGTAAGAATCCATAATCGACGTTAGTTTGTGCTAATGGGTACCTTTAGAGTAGTCATTCTCTTAAACTATTTTTAGCAATACCCCTCCCCTTTTTAAAAACTGGTATATGTCTGCATTTCTTTTAGATACTAAATCAGTGAGGTTTGGTGACAGTTTTTATTTGTTTGTTCTTGTTAATGGAGGTCAGATTTTGAGAGTCCTTCTGAGCTTGGATAACTCATGAGAGGCAATAAAAAGGAACGTAAGGCCTCTCTCCTTCACCTCATTATACATTTTGTCCCACAATTCTCAGCTACCGCCAAGCCCAGGCCGCAGTGCTTGCAGTCTTACCCCGCCTCCATCAGCTCAAAGTCCCTACCAAGCGACCCACTGATTATTTTGCAGAAATGGCCAAGTCTGATCTGCAGATGCAGAAGGTAAGAAATAGAAGTTTTCCTCTGGAAAGCCAAAACTTTGTACTTAAGCATATTCAGCTGGCTTAGAAAGATAGCTGTGAGCTCAATAATGGGGAGCCAGTTGTCAGAGGACAATTATTACCTCTTCCATAGATTGACTACTTCAGAGTCATGCCAGTTACCACCAATTAGATGCATATAAGAATGACATTTTTTCTAAAATCAGCAATTAAGGAGAGGAACAGTGCTGTGAGAAGTGTGGTCCTTGAGGTGAAGATGGCCCATTGCATTTCCTAGCTGGCTTGGTCATGGCATGGTGTGCAGAGAAGACAGCATTCTTGTGCCCTTGCCACTGGTAGTGCTAGAACTTGTAGATAATTACTTTTCTCTGGGCCTCAGTTTTCTCCTCTATAAAATGAGGGATTCTTAGATGGTTCAGATGCAGTACAATTTAGAGTTGGGTAGAACTTGGACCTCATTTAACTTTGGAGGAGGGGATTGCCAGCATGTAATCCAAGATATACTCAGCCCTCCATAGCCTTGGGTTCAGCATCTGTGGATTCAACCAACCTTGGATCAAAAATATTTGAGAAAAAAATTTGAAAATGTTGCAAAAAGAAAACTTGAATTTGCCATGTGCTGAGAACATTTAATCTGTGAGAATGACATGATGCGTAGCATTGAATTCAGTATTATAAGTAATCTAGAGACTATTTAAAGCAGTGGTCTGGCACCAGGGACCGGTTTCATGGATGACAATTTTTTCATGAACTGGGGGAGGGGATAGTTTTGGGATGAAACTGTTCCACCTCAGATCATCAGGCATTAGATTCTTATAAGGAGCACACAACCTAAATCCTTTGCATGCTTAGTTCACAGTAGAGTTTGGGCTCCTATGAGAATTTAATGCAGCCGCTGATCTGACAGGAGGTGGAGCTCAGGTGGTAACGCTCACTTGCCTGCCACTCACTTCCTGCTGTGTGGCCTGGTTCCTAACAGGCCACAGATTCATAGCAGGTTCGTGGCAGTCTGTGGCCCAGGAGTTGAGGTCCCCTGACTTTAAAGTATACTGGAGGCGAGTGTAGGTTATATGCAAATGCTACACCATTTTTATATGAGGGACTTGAGCATCTGTGGATTTTGATGTCTGTAGTGGGTCCTAGAACTAATCCTCTATGGATACTGAGGGATGAGTATATTTAAATTGTACCCTGGGGTCTCAAACTGGATTTTAGGGAGCTTTTGTCATGGTAGTATTTCACCTTCTCACTGTGAACTCTGTAAAAGTTCTCACTGACAACTTCTCGTCCTTTAACTAAAATGTGTATGTTTGACTGAAAAGGCTAGGCACCTGATATCTGCGTGGATTTTTATTGTGTGTGTGGTATACTAGAAAAGGACACTGAGGCCACATACTGGTTTCCAGCCTCAGTCTACTGACAGTAGAAATGGGGAGAAGTTTGTCTTCTTTCCTGGGCTTCAGACAGGCAGTTTGTAAAATGAAACAGACAGCACACTGGGAGTGGGAAGGTGGCTTTCAATCTCTGGCTTCACTCTGACACTTTTGGTAAAGTGCTCAGCCTGTGGGCCCCATTGTCCTCAGGGGTTGGAATTGATGATTTACAAGTTCCACAGTTTAAAGAACAGGGAATATCTGTTCCCTGCTCTAGTGCATCCTAAGTAGTGGTCATTCCAGATTCAAATAACATAAACTGACAGCGTTTTGTGTTGTAGATTCGACAGAAGCTGCAGACTAAACAGGCTGCCATGGAGAGGTCTGAAAAGGCTAAACAACTGCGAGCACTTAGGAAATACGGGAAGAAGGTGAGAAGGAAAGTGTGCAGGGAACAGGAAGAGGCGGAGTGTGTGTGTTAAATGAGATTGCCGTAGTCTGACGTGGTCCCCTGAACTGAATGGAGCTGTGTGTTGATTGTGTGTTTACCGTCTCTCAGTGTATGTGCTGGTATTCATGAGCACAGTCTTGCCTGGACATGAATGCTTCCCCAGGAGTAGTATGGTGACTGCAGGCGAGCCAGTCACCTCTCGGGTCTTCAGTTTTCATATCTATACACTGGGTCCAGATGAGTGGTTTCCAAACCTGACCTCACAGCAAAATCACCAGGGGAAGTTTTTCAAAACAGAATTCTAGACTTCAGAATCCCTGGGAATCTGTGTCTGTTTTCCCCCTTCCCCAAAAGCTTTCCAGGTGATTCTGAAATGCATCCTGGTTTGGGATTCACTGGCCTATGTGATAATCATGTCCCTGAAGAAATTATCCTAATGATTATCGTCCAATCTGAAAGATTGCCTGTGTGTTTGAACTGTGAATGTCTTGCTAATGTAACACCAGATCAGGCATACCCTGAAACTTTTCAGAAGATGACGAGTTTTAAAGTTAGGATTGTGGAAAAACATGAATGTGAGGAAGATTGGCGTGGATGTTAAGACTTTGTCAACATTTGGACAGAAGCAGTTGTGATCTGGGTTGCAGGACCCTTGTCCACATTTGGGGTCGTTTCACTGATACATTCTCAGCAGAGTAAGAATAGGCTGGGATCCTGTCCTCTACAAAAGGCCTGCTGCAGATTTATTATTTCTTTGATCTGGAGGTGGATGGTTGAGATTCTCTCAAAGACACCAATAAGTAATTTAACATAACCAAAATTACCAAAAGCAAAGACAAACTCACTTGGGCCTTTTAGTTCACCGTTCCTAATTTAAGGAAACATTGGGGAAGAGGTTGTCAACTGGGGTGAATTTGCTTCCCAGGAGTTTTCTATGACTGCCTGGTGATATTTTTAGTTGTCAAATTTGGGAGGGAGGGTACTACTGGCATCTAGTAGGTAGAGGGCAGGGGTGCTGCTAAATATCCTACAGTGCAGGACAGGCCCCTACGCCCCAGCAAAGAATTATTCTCTGCACACTGTAGCAGTATCAAGATTGAGAAACCCTCTGTTAGAGTATTATAAAATGTCTCCTTTTATCCTTCAAACTTTTTTCTTTTCTTTTCCTGGGGACATTGTTTTTTTTCTCTTCCTTTTGATTACTTTCATGCCTAGTAACAGTGAGTTAAATAATCTGTCCAAATGTGATGTGAAAATTGTTGTAGTCTTAAACATGATTTGCTTCAGTTTTGTAGGCAGGATTGTATAATAGGATGAGTGCTGGCTTTGGAGTCAAACAGCATGGGTCATCTCAGCTGTGCACTTTTTCACTATGCAACTTGGGCAAGTTAACTTCTCTGTGCTTCAATTTAGGGGATAACACAAATTTCAACTTCACTGCATTGTTATGAGACAGATATGTCTTCATCTATGAAGAATATACCTAGATCTAAGAATATACTTAGAGTCCCTAACAGTTTTTGGCACATAGTAAATGTCAAAGGGTAGTGGCATTCATCATGGTATAGACACTGGAGTAATGGTATGGAATAGCTATAATAGTCCTTGTGTTCATATCACAGGTGCAAACGGAGGTTCTTCAGAAGAGGCAGCAGGAGAAAGCACATATGATGAATGCTATTAAGAAGTATCAGAAAGGTTGGTACATCTCTCTGCTAGGGGAACAAGGGTAGCAGGTACTTTAGAGTTGATTTGAACACTTAGTGCTTTGGAGCCTTCTTGGTTGATGTGGACCTATCGGATCTAGGTGTTGGGAATGGTGTTGGAGAGCAGGATGTGACTGTTAAAATCAGTGTAGCAAATAATAGCCTCATATGGTGGTTTAAACTTTTCTTCTTAAAATACAGTGGTGCCGATCACAATTACTTCTTCACTTACAGGCTTCTCCGATAAACTGGATTTCCTTGAGGGAGATCAGAAACCTCTGGCACAGCGCACGAAGGCAGGAGCCAAAGGCCAGCAGATGAAGAAGGGGTGAGAAGTGTTTTGGCGTGGTTTCTTTGGATCCCGTGAGGTGTGATGGGGCCACAGGTCACAAGGATGGCAGACATAGCACCTCCACCAGCACAGCCATAGAGTCCAGACAGTGCAGCTGCTGCCTGTGGCCGAGACCCCTAGCACTGTGTGATGGGCCCTTTTAGCCATGCCAGTCTTTGAAGAGTAAAAGAAGGCACTTTTTAAACTTGTGTTTTTTGGACAGAGTCTCAGTCTGTCACCCAGGCTATAGTGCAGCGGTACAGTCTTGGCTCACTGCAACCTCCACCACCTGGGTTCAAGCGATTCTTGTGCCTCAGCCTCCTGAGTAACTGGAACTACAGGTGCCCGCCACCACATCCAGCTAATTTTTGCATTTTTAGTAGAGGTGGGGTTTTGCCATGTTGGCCAGCCTGGTCTTGAACTCCTGGCCTCAAGTGATTCACCCACCTCAGCCTCCCAAAGTGCTGGGATTATAGGTGTGAACCACTGCACCCATCCCAAGAAGGTACTTTTAAGTATGTGGCACCCTTTAAGTGAATGCTGAGTAAAAGTTGATTCCTCATCACACAGTGTGATGGTCGAGAGTTCAGACTTAGGGTTCAGATCCCAACTCTACCACTCAGTAGGAGGGCAGTTTTGAACAAGTTACCATACCTTTCTAAATGCTAATTGCCTCATCTGCTAAGTTGAGGAAATAGTGTCTGCCTCATAGTATGAAGATTAAAAGAGAGAATGTGGGCTCTCATTGTTCTTTCTAGTCCACTTTTTTGCGTACCTGGATACCAGGCCTAGGGGAAATGATAATTTCCATGTAAGATAGTAAGTGCTATGATAGAGGCATTTGGTGATTAGTACTGAGGCAGCTTTTATAAATACCTGACAGGGTCTGGGGATGGGTTTCTGGAGGAGGGTTCGACTTGAGCATTGCTTGAAGCATGAGTAGGAATTAACCACGAGAATAGAAGAGAAGCTGGGTTTGGGAAGAAGTGAAAGCCTGAAAGAGCAAAGCCATCGAGGTGTGAAATCTCAGGGGTTTGTGAGGAACAGTAAGCCCTTGGTGTCACTGGGAATACAGTGCAAAGCAAGGAGGGGTACGATGTGGGTGGGGGGACCTGGGCTGTGGGTTTGCCTTGTTGAGGAGCTTGGGCTTTGTCTAGAAG
Source organism: Theropithecus gelada (assembly GCF_003255815.1). NCBI lineage: Eukaryota > Metazoa > Chordata > Mammalia > Primates > Cercopithecidae > Theropithecus > Theropithecus gelada. Next base: position 71,025,066 of record NC_037668.1, on the reverse strand, counting down.
GCAGTAGAGAGACTAAGTTGTAGGTTGTACTAATAATAATGAGCAGGTTATATTCATGTTTTTAAAAAGATTACAGTGGATTTTGTATAGGTGATAGACTTGAGGCAAGCTGAAAAAATGACAAGGAGACTATTGCTAAAGTCCGGATGAGCAATGATAATAACCTGAAAGTGGCAACTGAGGGAGAAGAGAAGATGGATTGAAGAAACATTGAAGAGGTGAAATGAGCAGGACTTAGTAATTGACTTGGGTATAAAGAGTGAGAGAAGAACCAAGGCTGACTCTCACATGTTTGACCTGTGTGTCTGGGTTGGTGGGAGCAGTGCCAGCCTCAAGTGAGGGCATATGTACAGCAAGTAGAGCCAGTCCAGGAGATGACATGAATTTGGAGATGCTGAATTCAAGATTCCTATTGGATGACCAGTTTTACATTTGAATGTTATTCCATTTGAATGTTATTCGAATGCCTATAATTACATTTGAATGTTTACATTTGAATGTATTCATTTCATTACATTTGAATGTTACAAATGTAACATTAGATTTGGATGTGAACTGCATGTATTTACCCTTGAGAGGAATAGACACAACTGAGGGTGATTTAACAAGATTTTGTTAAAATAGAAAGCTTTCTTTATTTTTCTGAGACAGAATCTTGCTCCGCCACCCAGGCTGGAGTGCAGTGGCGTGATCTTGCTCACTGTAAGCTCCGCCTCCTGGGTTCACGCCATTCTCCTGCCTCAGCCTCCTGAGTAACTGGGACTACAGTCATCTGCCACCACACCCGGCTAATTTTTTGTATTTTTTTAGTAGAGACGGGATTTCACCGTGTTAGCCAGGATGGTCTTGATCTCCTGACCTCATGATCCACCTGCCTCAGCCTCCCAAAGTGCTGGGATTACAGGCGTGAGCCCCTGCACCCAGCCTAAAATAGAAAGGTTTCTAAAGACAGCAGGAAGCCACGTGATACATGTAGAGCCTTCCCTGCTTCTTGCTTTATTTTCCTGCCCTGGTGGTCAGAACTGTAAATAAACGAGCTAGATGAGTTTGTCTAGAGAGGCTGTAGCATAGGATTGTGGGGCCAAGGATGAGATTCTGGGTTACAGACGTGCCTAAGGTGCTTTGCTTATAGAAAGGAAACTGAGAGCATTGCTGGGCCATCAAATTCATGAGGGTTTACAGTGCTGTGGGTGATGTCTAGGACCATTCTTTTCCAGGCCCAGTGCTAAACGACGGTATAAAAACCAGAAGTTTGGTTTTGGTGGAAAGAAGAAAGGCTCAAAGTGGAACACTCGGGAGAGCTATGATGATGTATCTAGCTTCCGGGCCAAGACAGCTCATGGCAGAGGCCTCAAGAGGCCTGGCAAGAAAGGATCAAATGTAAGTGAGCCCAGGTGTCCGGGTGAGGAGCAGGCTCAGCCTCCCCTCCCACTCCCAACCCTGCCCTCTCCCTTCAGTTATGTTCGTCCTCACCTGGGGCAGAAGGCAAGCTGCTATGTGACCAAATGTGGTATATCTTTTTCTGTAGAAGAGACCTGGAAAACGAACAAGAGAGAAGATGAAGAACAGAACGCACTAAACAGCATCTTTGAATACAAAGAACCAAGAAAAAGGAATGAAGACTCACAATTTCACAACACACTTTGATCCCTTCTGTTGGTGTCATGTTGTAAACATTTCTTTCAATAAACTAAAGAAAAATTATTAAAGGAACACATACCTTTGTTTAAATAGTCCAGACTAAAAGATTGAGAAGTTACTTTGCATTGCTATCTATTGATAATTTAGACATTGAGTTCAAATTGCCTTCATTTTGTGATAAATGATTTAACTGACACCTCCCTCATTTCTTATGCCTCATCCTTCTAAGTAGTTATATTACAATCAATCCCCGTAAAGCTCAATGCCCATATTTTACAGGCGTGAGCCACCGTGATTTTCTTTGTGGTACAGCTTTTGGTTTTTCCTCCAGTTAACTTTCACCTTACGTTCTTCTGCTTGCCTAATTTTCCTTCTGTATTCTTAGTTCTTTCCAGGTGCTTTATCATCTTACCCACTTTATAATTTTTCTCCTACAACCTAGTTACGCCACACAACTGTCCCTTTTTTCCTAGACCTTCTAAGTTGGTGCCATTATTTCCAGAATCCCATATTTTCCCATCTTAGCATATGCCTTCTTTTGCTGTGTACCATTTTTTGGTATCTTACTAAGAAAGGGAAAATAAGAGGTAAACTTTTTATCTCCTTGCATTTCTGAAATTGCCTTTAATTTGGGCTGATAGGAATTTCCTCCTTAGAATTTTAGAATTTCACAGGCACTGTTTCTAAGTTGTATTTCAGTTCTACTTTTGGGGGAGAGATTTCTTTGTTTTTTAAATTTTTTTTGAAACACAGTCTCGCTCCATCGCTCAGGCTGGAGTGCAGTGACACAATCTCGGCTCACTGCAACCTCCACTTCCCGGGTTCCAGCGATTCTGCCTCAGCTTCCTAAGTAGCTTGGATTATGGGCATGCGCCACCACACCCAGCTAATTTTTGTATTTTTAGTAGAGACAGGGTTTCACCATATTGGTCAGGCTGGTCTTGAACTCCTGACCTCAGGTGAACCACCTGCCTCTGCCTCCCAAAGTGCTGGGATTACAGGTGTGAGCCACTGTGCCCGATCTAAAATCATTTTATTGAATATGTATTTTAGCTTTCATTTCATTTATCCCCCAAGAGTTCCTTATTCTCGAATTGGTCATTTTTCATATCATTTTATTCTCTAGATGCAGTATCTTATATCTCTCAGGATATGATTATAATTCTAATTTTTTGATAAAGTTTCCTTCTGTTCCCTTCATTCTGTTTCTGCAGTCCGTGCATTTTGATCTCCCCTTTCCCATGTTTGAGCAGTAGAGTATTGTAGAAGCTAAGAAGCGTGGACTCTGGGGCCTGGCTCTGTTGCTTAGTTGCTGTTTGACCATAGGGAATTTAATTTGTATTTCCCGTGTCATCTCTGGCATAATATAGATGTATCTACCTCATTGGGTTCCTGTCAGCATTGGGTTAATCAATGTAAAACACTTAGAACATTGCCTGCCATATAATTAAAACATTATCCTAATATAACACGATAATCTGATAATCCCCTTTGATTAGGATTATTTTGCTGGGGTTTCTTTCCTTAATATCTGGCAAGCCTTGGTTGTTCATATTTGAGAAGTACTAGCATAGGCGGAAGCTCTGTGTAGGTGGTACGTTGAGTAGGCAGTCCACATTAATTGTTGGGCTTTACTCTGTGTTGATAGAGTGGTAAGCCATTTTACCTGCCCCTTCTCTCTCCATTCCAGTTTAGAAACCATATTTTATTTTTAAGGAAGTTAGAAATGCCTGAGAGCTATGTAGTATCTTTAGCAGAAAGAATAACTTATTTTCACATTTTCTTGTAGCATTATTGGCACATGAAAAGGATATTTCTGGATTCATATAATACTAAGATTGTAATGTAGAACAAAGATAATTTAGTGTTTATAAACTAATTTCAACTAACAAAACTGTGGTCACACAGGTCACATGTCAAGAAGACAAAAACATTTACTCTGTCCTCTTTCATAATTCATGCCATATTATTGCACGGGGATAATGTGTAACAGGCTCAGAAGCAGTTAGAGACTGAATTACGCAAGTAACACAGAGTTTCACAAAAGGAGAACACAGGTTAACAACATTTCACACTGATAAAGCTAAAGCCAAAAGTAAGTTATTAATGCAACATACTTTTACAGGCTTTGAAAACTATGCCCCCCCCAACTTTTACTTCCTCGGTGTTTTTCTTTCTTTTTTATTATAGAGCAAAGATTTACATATGGAATCACTTTCCTTAATTTTAGAAATATCCTTTGTAGAACTCATTTACATCACTTCTACCATTCTAACCCTCAAAATAAAGGATGTTCAAGGTGCAGGTAGCATTATGTCTTCTTTTTCTTTTGTAAAAACAAGGTCTCACTCTGTTGCCCATGCTGGATTACAGTGATATGATCATAGCTCACTGTAGCGTCAAACTCTTGGGCTCAAGCAATCCTCCTGCCTCAGCCTCCCAACTAGCTGGGACTACAGGTGCATGCCACTATGCCTGGCTAGGTTTTTTTAAAAAAATTTTTTTTGTAGGGACAGGGTCTTGCTCTACTGCCTAGGCTGGTCTCAAACTCCTGGGCTTAGGCAATCCTGCCTCGGCATCATAGAGTGCTGGGAATACAGGTATGAGCCACTGCACTCAGCCTCCTTCATATTGCTTTAAAATAAATACAATCCCATTCATTGAAAAATAAGTATGAACTTAGGAGTCCCCAGTACAGATTCTAATATGCATGAATTCAGTTATCATGATGTAATTAAATAAGTTTCTCACCAACAATGTTCACATTTCAGTTACCAAAGTAATAACTGAGTAATTGCATAAAGTAGAAATATTCGCTGCTAGTAGCTCTTTAGTCCACAAATCACTCCATACATGACAGATGCATGAAAACTAATGACCATCACTTCTTTCAAAGTCTGTCCAAAATCAGCCACTGCATCTGTTATTCATTTCACACACACACACAGCAAAGTGTGTAGTTGTGTTGCCTCTGTCTTTAGCAATAAACTCATGCATTTTATAGAGTTGAGAGGGAATTGACCAAGGATCAATGTACACCAAAGAAACAAAAAATGATAGGGCACAGTGACTCACCCCTGTAATCCCAGCACTTTGGGAGGCCATCTGAGCCCAGGAGTTTGAGACCAGCCTGGGCAACACAGTGAGACCTCTCTACAAAAAATTTTTGGCCAGGCGTGGTGGCTCATGCCTGTAATCCCAGCACTTTGGGAAGCCGAGGCGGGCAGATCACGAGGTCAGGAGATCGAGACCATTCACGCTAACACAGTGAAACCCTGTCTCTACTAAAAATACAAAAAATTAGCTGGGCGTGGTGGCGGGTACCTGTATTCCCTGCTATTCAGGAGGCTGAGGCAGGAGAATGGCATGAATCCGGGAGGTGGAGCTTGCAGTGAGCTGAGATGGCACCACTGCACTCCAGCCTGGGCGACAGAGTGAGACTCCATCTCAAAAAAAAAAAAATTTTTTTTTTAATTGGCCAGGCATTGGTGGTATGCACTTGTCCCAGCTACCGAGGAGGCTGAGGTGGGAGAATATCTTGTGCTTGGGAGTTTGAGGCTGCAGTGAGCCATGTTTGTGCCACTACACTCCAGTCTGGGTGATAGAGTGAGAACCTGTCTCAAAAAACTCAAAAAAAAAATTTTTTTTTTTAAATGGTGAGACTGGAAGTAAAATTTGAGTGCAACGCAAATGGAATTGTAGATAAAATAGCTGATACTGGACTGTGAATGCTGTTGCCATTCTAGAGACTAGATATACAGCCAGAGAAACCTTGTGAAGGCAAACTTACAAATGAGGAAAGAGATGGAAAAGATGAAGATGTCTCCAGGGAGTGACACTAGTGAAAAACTTCACATTAAAGCGACTCTTGGAGATATGTAATGACACTGGAAGATCAAGTGATAAATTGTTGGAACTAAATCCAAACTTAGAAAGGAGTAAAGACAATTTGCCAAGGCACGGAAAAGATGCTTGTTCTATATTGTAAGTTACAGAAGGGAAAAAAGAAGACAAGCATGGTTTTTCATACAGAAATAAAACACTTGATTCTCAATGTTTCTACTGTTTTAAAGTTAGTCTACTAAATATTACTATTTTAATTTTGTTACGCATTGAACAGAGTTTTTAATACTTTCACACAATTTTTTTTCATTGTTTAGTTTTCATTTCTAAGCCTTAAAGATTCATGCTTTTTCTTTTCTCTTTTTTTTTCTTTTTCTTTTTTCTTTTTTTTTTTTTTTTTGAGACAGAGTCTCGCTCTGTCGCCCAGGCTGGAATGCAGTGGTGCGATCTTATCTCACTGCAAGCTCCGCCTCCTGGGTTCTCGCCATTCTCCTGCCTCAGCCTCCGGAGTAGCTGGGACTACAGGCGCCTGCCACCACGCCTGGCTAATTTTTTGCATTTTTAGTAGAGACAGGGTTTAACTGTGTTAGCCAAGATGGTCTCGATCTCCTGACCTTGTGATCTGCCCACCTTGGTCTCTCAAAGTGCTAGGATTGCAAGCATGAGCCACTGCACCCGGCCAGGTTCATACTTTTTAAAAGGACTTTTGGACAATTTTTCTTTAAAGGTCACAGAACAATTGTAATTTTCCCCCAACGATGATTAAGATCACTTTGCATAGTTTCAGCAAGCAGGACATTTTTGTAGTCCTGCATTATTGTGCAAAGTGAAGATTGACTATATATGCTTTTTTAGATGAGTATACAAAGTAACAGCTTTCTGTTTTTTGGGCAGAGTTGGGAAGGAGATGAAAGCAGAAAATGTGGTTGCTCTCTTTGCAGGAGCAGAGCTACAGAAGCATATTGATTGCTTTCAGAGCACAGCCTTGTGATGAAAACATTCAGGCATTTAATCTATTTTATAATTTACAGTGGATCATAAAACTAGACTCACCTTTCTGCATATCAACGAATCCACTTTTTATGCTGTTCTGAAAATTTAAATATTCATGAAGATGAATTCAAGTGTAATTATAAGAGGTACCTTTTTCACATTGAAGACTAGATGTCAAATAATATTCCAGAATCTTTTGGTATAAGATTTTTGTTTGTTTCTTTGTTTTTTATTTTTTGTGACAGAGCTCGCTCTGTCACCCAGGCTGGAGTGCAATGGCGTGATTTTGGCTCACTGCAACCTCCGCCTTCTGGGTTCAAGTGATTCTCCTGCCTCAGCCTCCCAAGTAGCTGAGATTACAGGCACCCACCACCAAGCCCGGCTAATTTTTGTAGTTTTAGTAGAGATGGGGTTTCACCATGGTGGCCAGGCTGGTCTCGAACTCCTGACCTCAGGTGATCTGCCCGCCTCGGCCTCCCAAAGTTCTGGGATTACAGGTGTAAGCCACCGCGCCAGGCCTAAGATCTTTAATTGGAAGTCATTGGACCTCAACTGCATACATGTAAACTAACTCTTCTGGCCAATCAGAAATGATATCTGATCATTATCCTGTATATTACCTACTACATTGCTGGTTAAACTACTTCCAGTACTAGATATGCAGTTTTGCTATAGATGATGGTAGCTATGATGATACCAAAGAAAAGGCTCTTTTTAGCCCAACAAAAATTTTAAAAGAACATTGAAAACAAGCAGAGTGGATACATAAGAATTATGCATGTGCTCATGGAAAAGCAATTTCAAACAGACGTGTAAAGGAAAATGAACCTGTTCTATTCTGATATAAAAACAATGCACAGTATTTCATTTGCATTTTAAAAACAGAACCAAGATTATATGCAGCATTTACAAGTATCTTACCTTGAATCACAGTGCAGGATTCCACTGCTCCGCATCAATGTACTCTGAATTTAATATGGGCTTCTGTGATATAAAATGGGGCGAATCTGCTGAGACTTGCCCTCAGGGTTTCCTTCCTTAACCAAACCCTATTACATATTGCAGGGTCCATGGCCTTCTTCTCAAAACAAAGAATTAAAATAAAAATCGAGATCCTAAGACAAAACACACCTAACTCTTTTTAAATAATGAGCAATGATTTCTTGTCATTAGATGCATTCCCCCTCACTCAGGAAAAGGAGATCTTTAACAGTTTCTTCTTTATCCGCTTAGGCCAAAGAAAAAGCCAAAGTGATCACTATATATTAAAATTTAGATATTAATTTTATTTTCTCTAAGTTTTTATACTTCCTAGTTTTAAAAAAAAATGCCAAAATGCTCATGTTCTGGTTTTCTATGGTTTAAATAGCAACTTACGCTGGCAACATTGGCCTCTGCGGTTTTACAAAGACAACTCCCTTGGCGTACAGAACGGCCAACAAAGGATCTAGCCTGATGGCAGCTGGGAACAAGTCTAACTTTCTGGAACTCATCAGTTGAGGCTTCAGTGGCAGCACACTTCTTTTCATTTGCCTGCTCCATTATCTCGTGAGTTGCCTCTTTGATTTCATTTCCAGCCCCCCATTTTTTTTTTTTTTTTGAACCTCAGTGCCTGGCTCAATGACATCTTTATGATCAGTTCCTAGATTACTTTCCTTACCTGCTGGCCCTTCTGTAAAGATTCCTTGGACTTCCTTCTGCCCCCTCCTCTCCTTGGCATCCTCTTTAAGAAGCTAAGGCTCCTTGAGGAAGAGATGGTATTGGATCCCTTGGGCCCTCCATACTTTCCTCAGGGACGTGCAGCAGCTGGGGATGCAGGAGACCAGATTTCTGCTAACACAGCCCCACCCAGTCATCTGGTCACTCTGGAGAGATCTGTGGCCCACATGGCCCTGCAGAGGTGGCACACTGGCTGCAGAGGCTGAGCAGAAGCTGAGGTGGCTGCAACTCTGAAGCAGGTGGTAGCTCAACAGGATGAGGTCCAGGAGGAACGGTTCGTAGCAGGAAGGGGAAAAGGAAACTGACTTCCCTGCTTCTTTCCTTAAAGGTCTCTCAAATGGTACTTTGTGGGGGTCTCTAGAGAAGTTTCATTATTTTTCCAGAGGGGAACACTCCATCTTCAAACCTAGGGTAAAAATGTAGTATATGTGTGGGTGGGCACCTGGGCTAGGGGTTCAGCCTTCTTTTTGTAGATTTTCACAGATTGTTTTCAGCTCCGTGCCTGACTCATGCCTTGTGTTTTAGTATCCCTGAGCCCTGGGCTTCTCCTCTTCCCCCAAGAATAACCCCCCAGCCTCCAGCGCGGGGGAGATGTTATACACCTGGCTCCTGGTGTGTGGGGGGGTGGGATTACCCCTACCCACATCCAATTTCAGTCCTCTGCTTCACACCCCACTCTGTCTCAGAGTCCTGAACCTCTGTCTAGAGTTCTGGAAGGCCTGTGCTCAGAGGCGTTCCATCAGCTTGCATTTTGTGGTTCCTGCCATCCTCCTCCATCAGCTTTCTATCTCCTGAACACACTTCCAGTTTTTTTCTGTTGGTAACATTTTCCTTCCATTCTCTCAGTGGTGGGTTTTGTATCCCTTTGTGATCCTTTATTAGTATTAGGAAGGCAGAGCAGATGATTGTGTGCAATTAGCCCACCATCTTTATCTGATTTCTCACTTTACTTTACCACACAAGGATTTCAACCAGTGGACTCAGCCAGAAATGAGAAAAGTGAGACTTGACTTTAAAGTTATATTTTATTTCTCTGGGCCGTGCACACTTAGGGCATTAGATCCACAGATGGGCTCCTCTGCTGGGATGCTACTTGTGGCGATCATCTCCTAAGCCCCATGTTTTAGCCTTGTACAGAGTGATGTCACTGCAGACCCTGAAGTGATTCAGCCTGCGGTCATGGCGTTCTGGGTTGACCTAGAAAGGAGGATGCAGAATCAGGAAGAAGTCTGTGAGGATGCAGGAGGACCTGGGTTTGGAGTCAATGGACTTGGCTTATATCAGGCTTCACCCTCCTGACCTGTGGCTGCATTGTGGAATGGAGATGACCACATGCACATCAAAAAGGTTGTGAGATCGGAGGAGAATAACCTATGCACAGTTGTGGTCTTCCCTGTCCCACTGCCTGACTTGGAGGCCACAGTATCCTCAGCACCTAGAGCAAGACCCAGTGCACACTAGGTATTCAATGCATATTTGCTGAAAGAATGAATTTGTTGAAAGAGTCACATAGAACCTGAGTAATAGTCAGCACTCCGACACATCGATCTTATAGAAGTTACACCGTGCAAATAATTTTAAAAATGTATTTCCAAAAAATATTACCAGGAGATGAGAGGCTGAGTGATGGTCCTTGAGTCTGGCTTTGCCAGTGTCCCAATACTGAGGTTGGAGGTATCTTGTCTATCCAAGGTGAGGCCCTGCCAGGGGGCAGGGAGCTTCCAGTTGCTGCTGATCAAGCTCCAACTACTTCACTCTGAAACTCCAACTTAATTACCTCTTCCGGTTGCACAGCACCTGCATCTAATGGTTTTTAAGGTACACTTTCTTACTATGCTAACGGTGGCCTCTGATGGCATTGTCCCCAGGTTTATGATGATGAACAGCATGGAATATTTGCAGACCCTTTGCAACTCCAGAGTGTTCACTGATCTGGAGACACATGCCATCTGTGATCTGCAGAGCCTACGAAGGTCTGAGCAGGGCAGGCCACACTTGTCCTTCCTGTCATCGTAAGCCTGCGTGAGATGTCCTGGAGGGTCAAAGATGCAACATCTCCACATGCACACTTTGTACTTGTGTGAGCCAGGTCTTTACTTTTTTTTTTTTTTTTGAGACAGAGTCTTGCTCTTTATCCCAGGCAGGACTGCAGTGGCACTATCTCAGCTCACTGCAAGCTCCGCCTCCCGGGTTCATGTCATTCACCTGCCTCAGCCTCCTCAGTAGCTGGGACTACAGGCGCCCGCCACTGCACCTGGCTAAGTTTTTGTATTTTTAGTAGAGACGGGGTTTCACCGTATTAGCCAGGATGGTCTTGATCTCCTGACCTTGTGATCTGCCTGCCTCGACCTCCCAAAGTGCTGGGATTACAGGTGTAAGCCACTGCGCCTGGCCTGTCTTTACTCTTTAAAAAAATGAAGAGTGGTGAATTAATTTACTTGTGCGTTGCACTACTTTCTAAGTTGTTTCATGATCTATCTTGGCTGATTTCTGTCTTCATGCCAACACTCCTTCCTTCACAACCTTTCTTCTCCCTAGCAAAGATTTTTTCCTTGACCAAACTCTATTCAGGCTCCCTGAACTACTTTTCAACCAGGTCTGATGTTGGGATTTCCATTTCCTCTGCATTGTCCAATTCTAGCAAAAATCCTGCTAAGGTGATTTAACCAGAACCCCCCCACCTTTCATATCTGATCACCCTTGATATCCGATTGGGTTCCTCATCCTCCACCACTCTCCAGGGGATGTCTGATCCTGCTAGCCTGCCTTCAGCAAGCACCCTGTTAGGTGGAAGTTAGCCAGAATCTACCCCTACCCTGATGTTTCCTCCTAGTATTTTTCCATCACTGACCCCCACCTTATTCCTTGGCTACACAGTCGCACTTGCCCATGCTATAATCAGAGTTGAGACCAGTCTCTCTCCCTCCCTCACCGCAAAACCCCACAGTGGTGCCTACGCCTTTCACCGTAGTTTCCCCACTTGAAAAGTCTTCTTTCTGGTTTTTAAATTTAAAATTTATTTTTTTTCCACTAGCACTTCCAGTACCATTCCTTCTGGTTTTTAACAGTTATTGAATATTGGCCTATTATTCATATTTATATTCAATAACTGTCACTGAATACATATTTTAACACTTTTCTCTTATTCATGATGTTAGACCTCCCCACCTCCTCTTCCTCTTTGAGTGTTTATCTTCTCCAGCTCGCTAACCATACCTCTCCTTTTGTACCAAGTCCCTCCTTGTAGGTGTGTATATATGTATACATACGTGTGTGTATGTACATCTATATGTACATATTTTGTGTATGTGTGTGTGTATATATATACACACAAAAAAAAGACAGAGAAGAAGAAGAAAAAAAAGTTAGGGAAAAATACAGAATAGTTGCTTGATAATGTAGTTGTTGAAGGTTTTCCTAAGCAAGGCACAAAACCCAGAAACCATAATGAAAATTGGTTGTATATTTGATGACTTAAAAATGAAAACCTTCTGCATGATCAAAGACATAAGCAGATTTAAAGACTTGTGTGGCAGAAATTTCTTTGACTTGTCTATTCCATGTTGCACATTTCTCCCTTAAAAACAGAAGCGCTGTATTCCTTAGGGTGATTGTGTGCCAAAGTGGCTAATTGTGCCTTTCCAATCAAACAAGGAGAGGATCCTTACTCACATGTCCATTTTCTATGTATTTTTGTTTTAATTTTTGAAATTTTTTAATTTTTAAAAATGTTATTTATTTATATATTTTTAAAATTAATATTTTTTTTTAGAAAGAGTCTCACTCTGTCACCTAGGCTGGAGTGCAGTGGCATGATCTTGGCTCACTGCAGCCTCCACCTCCTGGGTTCAAGTGATTCGCCTGCTTCAGCCTCCCCAGTAGATGAGACTACAAGCATGCGACACCACGCCCAGCCAATTTTTGTAGAGATGGGGTTTCGCCATGTTGGCCAGGCTGGTCTCGAACTCCTGACCTCAGGTGATCCGCCTGCCTTGGCTTCCCAAAGTGCTGGGATTACAGGCATAAGCCACTACGCCCAGTCACATGTCCATTTTTTATGGATAAGGAAGCAGAACTCAGAGATATTGAGTGGCACACCCAAGACCACCTTGCTGATAGCTGATGGAGCTGACTTAGGTATCTGTCGTCAGTACGTTTATTTAAACACACAGTGTTTACCATGTGCCAGGCCCTGTTCCAGGAACTGCACAAATATCACCTAGTTTCATCCTCATAACAAGCTTTTGAGATAGGTATTAGCTGTATTAGCTCCATTTTACAACAATTAAACTGAGTCATAAGAGAGCTTAGTAACTTACCCAGCTGGTAAGAAGTAGCCAGGTTCAAGCCCAGGCACGTCTGGCCCCCTGCTCTATTCTACAGTCACCACCTACATTGCCGCTGTGTTTCCTCGTGTTTCCTGAGGAAGGAGCCACGCTTACCAAGGGCTCTAAGTCCCATCCAACTTCCTGGTTTTCAGTCTGTGTCTCTGGGTACTTCTTCCTTGGTCCCTGGGCAGTATGGTGAATGAGATTCAGAAACCTGGCTGGGAGATGAGGTATGAGTTACGAAGGAGTCAGGCTTTGGGACCAGAGATTGGTCCTGTGCCCTTTCCTGCGTCCACATTGTTCCTTTCAGGCAGAGCATCTGGGCCTTGAAGGTTTGTCTCATCCTCGAGACCAGGGTGTCTGGTCTCTCCACTCATTTTTCAACAAAGATGGTGGTGAGCTCAAACTCTATGCCAGGCATGGTTCTGGGCGCTGGGCATAGAGTGCTGAGTGACAGCGTGGTCCCTGCTTTCCTAGAGCTCATGGTCTAGACAGGGCAGAGGACACAGTATGCAGGTTTACAAAATGACGTGATGGTGGCAGACGGGGATATGCGCTGTGAAGAAAGGAATAGGTGAAGGGTCATGTGCAGGCAAGGGCAGCTGCTGTAGAGGGGGCAGCGAGAGAAGGCCTCTCTGGTTGACAAGCAGGAACCAGCCCCGGAAGAGGCAGAGGAAGAGCACACTGCAGGCAGCAAGAGCAAAGGCCCCGAGGCATGAGCAAGTTTGGCCAGTGTAGCACAGCAGAGAGTGAGGAGCAAGCTTGTAAGAAGTGAGGTTAAATCTTTGTGTACTGAAATAAGTATGGCTGCCGACACCAGATGGATTTGCAGCTCCATAGTTCTTCTGCCCTATCAAGTCTCCGCCAGAGAGAGGCAGGCGGACAATGGAATGAACCTGGGCTTTGGAGTCAGTGCTAGTACCGGCTTGTTGGGTGGCATCACTTCTCTGCGCCACACTTCACTCATCTGTGAAATGGGAGGAAAATGTCTATCTCAGCAAGATGGCTGGGAATGAAATGAAGGAAGGTGATTCAAGGGACTGACACTGGGCTGGCGCATCCTTAATGTAAGGGAGAGGGCAGCTAACTCCTGCCTGACTTTCAGGACCCTCATTTCCTGTTGTATTCCTTACTGCTACAGGTTCTCAGATTGCACCCTTTGCCCTAGTCGGGAGAGAACACTACGGATAACACCTTACTGCCTGTGATGATGCCCTCTCTATTAGTCTATTGACTTGCCTACCTCCTTCATAAAGCTCTGAGATCCTCTGCTCCCTTACTTCCCATCCCAGCCACGGTCATCTGTCCTTCACCAAAGTTTGCTCATAGAAGGTAGAGGGGAAGAAGGAAAGCTTTCCAAGAGGGATGCAGTTTTCCACCAAATATCTCTCCTCCCTCACTCCCAAATAGGGCCCTTTCTCCACCTGTATGTTGTGGCCATGCCAAACTACTTGTAGTCATGTTTCTTTTTCTGTAATTTTCCATAGAACTTGGAATGTCCTTCCACAATCTTCTCCACCTCACTCTGTGATCACCTCCTCCAAGAGGTCTTCCCAGAACTCCACTGCCTGATGGAGGCACCTGTTTCCTATGCTGTTCTCACACCAGTCATGGTCCCTCTTTACTTGTCTACTTATTTCCAAGTCTACTTCTCTTCTTCTTCATTATTCTAGGAGATCTCCCCAACCCAGAGCCAGCATAGAGATGACCTAATAATGAAAATAACAATGGGACTAATATTTCCTGAGGACCATGTACCAGCTACTATTCTATGCACTGGCATTGTTTTGTCTAATCCTCACATCAATCCTGAGAAATAGGCTAAGAGAGGTGAAAAACCTGCCCAATATTACAGTTAATGAGTAGCAGAACCAGGATTTGGACTGAGTGAGTACAGCTTCAGAACTTGTGCTTGTAACATTTACGTATCTGATGAATGAATGAAGGCAATGTTAAGCCAGTAGGAACACTAGTTGGCTTGACAGTTATAGTTGCATATGTCCATCTTTTAAAAATTATACTAATTTTTTTTAAAAATTATTTTTTATTCTATCTGCCACAGACTGTCTGAGTAGCCATCTTTTTTGAGCTTGGTTAGCATGAGTCCCATTTCCAGGATCAAAGCAGAGGACTCTGATGCGTGCTCCAGGGTATCAGTACCCTGAGAGGTCTCTCCAGCCGGTCTGCCTCTCTGGGCTGTATCTCAATGGCATTTCAAACCGCAGGACTTACCATCTGCAGGTTCCTCCAGGTTATCATGCCAAGACATGGGCTTCCTGGTGATTGTGTGAACTAGAAAAAAAGAAAAAAAGTGGCATCACAGGTTCAGACATGAATTCCCTGCCCTCTCTAAGACCCACCTTAAACAGGGCACCCATCTGGCACTGGTACATGCCAGGCATTATCCTGGGTGCTAGGATAATACACGATTGGATAAGGCCCTCAAGAACCTGACAGTCTAGAGTGGTACTGCCCAGAATGGTGGTCATCAGCCACGTGTGGCTCCTTGAATTTGAATAACTAAAATTAAATACGATGTTCAGTTCCTTAGTCACGTTAGTCACACTTCAAGTGCTCAATAGCCACATGTGGTTAATGGCTACAGTGTTGACTACAGCCAAGACAGAGAACATTTTCATCACTGATAAATTCTCTTGGACAGTGCTGGCCTATGGGGAAGGCCAAAGAGGTTTGCCAGGCAGTGATCTATGCCCAGGAGGGCACATGGTAGCAGAGGAGCAGCACCCACATTCATCCACTCAGCTCATAATTACTGTGCACTGAAGAACAGGTTGTAAACAAGACAGAGCTGGCTCTTGTGCCCTCTGAGCTTTTACTCTATTTGTGGTGACAGGCAATAAACATATATATATATATATATATATATATATATATACACACACACATATATATATATACACACACATATATATATATATGTGGGCAAATAAATGTAAGTGTGATGGAGAACAGTAAAGCAGGTTATGTGGATGGAGAGTTGGCATTGGGGCTGGGGTGTGAGTGATGTATCTCTAGGGAGATACATATTAGCAGAGCTTTGAATGAAATGAGGGAATGTGCTATGTATGTGGGAAGCGTATGAGCGTGAGCCTGGGGAGTTTGAGAAACGTCAAGAAAGCCAGAGTGGCTCCAGTGGAGTGAGCCAGATGGAGAGTAGTGGGAAATGAGCAGACACCAGTAGAAACCAGTGGTCTCCAAGCTGCTTGTCTCAAACTCCTGTCAGTAAAAGGACTTTAGAACATGCGCCCTTAAAATATGTATAATTATATAGTTTTTATGCACTATTATCAGTATATTAGCGATGAAAATTTCTATCTTTATAAATAAAAGTAATCAATACCAGTTGTAATATTTTCTCACTTTATTCCAATGGCTCACATGCTCGAGGGACATGAGCTGGGAGACAGCATTTTCCCTAGAAAGCATGAAGGTTGCCTGAAGAGGTTATTTCCATTGTTGGAAAGGACCCAGTTTGAACGGCTTTCCACGCTAATTTGCTTTCCTGAAACTAGCGGTTGGGGGCTCCAGAAGAAAACCAAGTTAGTTAGAAGGAAAGTGAAGACAGTACATTTTCTCTACAGAGCCGGGCAACAAAGTGTACTTTACTTATTAGGCACAGAGTTGGGAAAGGCATTCAGGAAGAAGCAACAATGTTTATGCAGGTAAAGTGGGAAATGACATGACGCATTTAGGAAATCCATTTATTTAGAAACAGCAGGGGGAAAGGCGTGTGTGTGGGATTCATCAGCAATGGCTGGTGCAGAGTAGCCACCAAAGCATTTCTTAAAGGAGCAGGGTAAAGTCGGGGAGAGGAGTATGGGATGAAGCTGGCAGGAACCAGAGCCAGTTCCAATGCGCCTTATGTCCGGATTGATTTTAGCTTTACCTCAGAAGCTATGAGAAGGATGTTAGGTGGGATTGATGTGATCTAATTGTCCTCCTAGCATAGCACTAAGCTAGCAAGGGTGTAGGCGTTTGGTCGGAGGGGCCAGCTTGGAGGGAAAGAGAATAAGGAATTGGGAGCCCATCAGACCAATCCAGGCGGTAAGGACTAGGGCCCTGCAGAGGCTTCAGGAATGAGGATGCAGGCAGAGGCTGTTTGAGGTGCTACTTAGAGCATGAAAGTACCTGAGCAGAGGCAGAGAGGAACCCATATGCATGATAGTGTCTTTCACTGAAGCAGGAACAGGTAGGTGAGGGGAGAGGAATGTTAATAAACAGGACTTGTGCCTTTTTTAAGTGTGTGGAGGGAGGGAGAGAGACCTTGAGGAGGACTCCGAGGCTTCTAATGATCACGAGATCGTTAGATGATGAGAGTGAATGATCCTGATCATGAGAGTGAATCATCCGGGGATCCTTTTGCAGAGACAGGGTATTCTGGAGCAGCAGAGAGTGGGAAAGGTGGGGATGAGCCTGGCTTTCCTCCTGCTGGGTGTGAGGTGCCTGTGGGTGGTCCAGGCAGGGGAGCTGGGAGGTGGTTGGGCGTGTGCATCTGAAGCTCCATTTGAGACCCAGTGGCATTCAGGGGAAACTGGTGTGACAGGACAGATCAAACTGCCCAAGGAGGGTGCACAGAGACAAGAGTGGAGGGTAGGGCTGTTTTATCAGGGGGCACCCCGGAACTTTCCGAAGGACAATATAAGAAGCCTGAAGAAAAACCTTTCACTTGTTAAAAACCGAAAATACAAACAAAAACTAAACACAAACAGCCTGCAAAATATAATTATTTCAAAAATAAAATCATAAAAAGCTATACAACCTTTTTTTTCTTCTACAATGAAAAGGTTTAATCGTGTTGCGCATGAACTTTAATACAGCGAATACATCTGATACGATGTGGCCTCTCCAAAGTCATGGTGCCTGAAATCTAGGAAAGGGGGTGGATGCTGGGGAAAGCGTTTTTGCTGGGACCGCGTTCCCATCCCGCAGCCCGGAGGGCTCCTTCCCCGACGCCCTCCCGCTGTCGCCCCTCCCCCGCCCCACAGTGCCTCTCACTCTTGCTGAGGGGATTCACGTGATACTGCGTGTAGAGTTTCTGGGTTCGTAACTCCTTGTGGTACAGTTCCCGCAAGATCTGGTTCTGATGGACCTCATCTGGAATCACCTTCTCTCTTGGGTGTCCCGCCATGGCCTTCGGCTGCCCGGTGCCCTCTTGCCTGGGCCTTCCACAGTTTCCAGGCAGCGCGTCCCCGCTGTCTCCAGACAACGGCGTCCCGCGGTCTCCAGGCAACAGCGCTCTGGTAGTGCTGCCGGGTCGGGGCGGGTCTCACTCGGCCAACCCATTCCCCTGCCTGCATCGCCCCGCCCCGCGCCCGCCTGTCGGGATCTTATTTCGCGCCCCGCCCTTTTCTGGCGCTGCACTCACCTGCCCCAGCTTCTCAGGCCGGGCTGGTTACTATAAGGTCCCCTGGATACCGCCAGGAAAGGGCTTCCTGGCAAGGGGGCAGACCCAGGAGGTAAGGGACAGATGATTGGACCTCACCTTGGCCAATCATTTTCTAAAAAAGCTTTTGGAAGGAGTCAGAAATCACTTCCACGTTAAAGCAGATGCCCAGAATCAAAACCTCACAAAAAAATCGGAGGTTTCTTCTCTGAGAAAACGTTGTGGCCAGTGTGGCCAAGATTACCAATGTGATAATATTGACAGAGTAAACTTTTCCTAATTAAGGAACTTGCTGACTTTATAGTTTATTTTTAATGTTTGTGTTTAAAATGCACATAATATAATTTTACCATCTTAGCCATTTTTAAGTATTACAGTACAGTAGTATTAAGTATATTCAAACTATGTGAAACCAATCTCCAGAACTTTTTCACACCCATTAAACAACGTTTCCGTTTTCCCTTCTCTCCAGCCCCTGTCATTTCACTTTTTGTTTCTATGAATTTGAGTCTGCCAGCTACCTTAAATAATGTAGTTTATTTTAAAAGAATCACCGGGCACAGTGGCTCACGCCTGTAATCCCAGCACTTTGGGAGGCCGAGGCAGGTGGAGCACCTGAGGTCAGGAGTTCGAGACCAGCCTGACCAACATGGTGAAACCCTATCTCGACTAAAAATACAAAATTAGCCAGGCGTGATGGCGCATGCCTGTAATCCCAGCTACTCGAGAGGCTGAGGCAGGAGAATCGCTTGAACCTGGGAGGTGGAGGTTGCAGTGAGCTGGGACCACGCCATTGCATTCCAGCCTGGGTGACAGAGACTCTGTCTAAAAAGATTTTTTTAAAAAAAGAATCAAAAGTAGGTCTAGCATAAAGAAAGAAGCCACCCCTAGTTTTAGTAAGCACCTAAATACTGACTGAAGACTGTGCTCTTCCCCACTCAGTACTTCATTCATTCATCCATTCATTCATTCACTCAGAACACAATGTGATTTGCAGAATGGGTTTAGTCTAGGACACAGTGTCGAACACAATTTTTAATTGGATCATTTATCTTTATCAATTTGTTGGAGTTCTTAATGTATTATTTTGAGGGCTGTACATGCTGCAAATTTACTTTCCCTCTGTGTGGCTTGCCATTTTAGTCTCTTAATGGTGTCTTTTGGACACCAAAAGTTAGACGTAGTCAAATATATTAGTGTTTTCCTTTATGATTATTGCTTCTTGATTTTCATTTAAGACATCTTTTTCTAATTTGATGACCTGAGGTTATTTTTATTTTACTTTTCAGAGCAGTGCTGTTCAGTGAAAGTATGAGCTGAGCCACTCATGTAATTTAAAATATTCTAGTATCTGCATTAAGAGGGCAAGAATTAGATAAAACTAATTTTAATAATGTGATATTTAACTCAGTATATCCAATTTGTCAATGATTCAATGTTTGAATATAAAAATTATTGAGATATTTTACATTATTTTGTCCTACTAATGCTTAAAATCCAGTGCAGATTTTATACTTCATAGTACATCTCAAGAGCTCCATGGCCATTTGTGGGCAGAGCTATTAATATTTAAGAGGATTTGTTGTTTTACCCTTTCTCGGTGAGATCTGTATTCCACCTGAAATTGGTTTTCGAGTGCAGTGTGAGGTAGGAATCCAGCTTAATTTTTTCTTTCCAAACAAGCATCCAGTTGACCCACCACCAACTTATGGAAGAGACAGTCCTTCCTCACTGGTCTGCTGTGCTACTGCAGCCATAAAGAAAGTGTCCCCATATGTGCAAGTCCGTTTCTGGACTCTATTCTGTGCCATTGGTCTATTTGTCTATTTGCACTATCTTAATTATCATAATTTGTTTAACAAATTCTAACATCTGGTAGGGAAGGATGTCTTCTCAAGAGAGTCTTGCCTCTTCTTGGCCCTTTGTATGTCCACATAAATTATAACAAGCTTGTCAAGTTCCCTAAAAATACCTTTTGGGATTTTTATTGAGATTATATTGAATCCAGACCTCAGTTTGAGGAAAGCACTTTTTTTTTTTTTGAGACGGAGTCTTGCTCTGTCGCCCAGGCTGGATGGAGTGCGGTGGCCAGATCTCAGCTCACTGCAAGCTCCGCCTCCCGAGTTTACGCCATTCTCCTGCCTCGGCCTCCCGAGTAGCTGGGACTACAGGTGCCCGCCACCTCGCCTGGCTAGTTTTTGTATTTTTTAGTAGAGACAGGGCTTCACCGTGTTAGTCAGGATGGTCTCGATCTCCTGACCTCGTGATCCACCTGTCTCGGCCTCCCAAAGTGCTGGGATTACAGGCTTGAACCACCGCGCCCGGCCTGAGGAGAGCACTTCTTAATGTCATGTGTTCATCTGATGCTATCATCTGCTCAGGATCTGGACACATTCTTGCCTTCTAGACTGCTACCTTTCCCATTCTGAAGTAGAAGTGCTGACTGAGCAAGAGGCTCAACCCTCAGAGCTTTGATGAGAGCACAATGGAGGGACCCTCCCCTTTTTGCAGGAGACATTTCTCAAGGGCAGAAAGTCCTTGGGATGGTCCTGGAATCCTAGGATGAAGAAAATGGAGTCTGGGAGGAACCAGACCAAAGGAAACAGAAACAAACCTGAGTCTCCATCTATCTATAGCAGGGACCTTGTGCCCTGTGTGATCCTCAGGGGTTGCACTCACTTGAATGCAGGGCAGATCAACAGGACTTACCCTCCAGAGAACACATTAGATGTGTTCCACTCCTCACTCTCCTCTTCATTCTCTGTCACTGGCCCCGCAATTTGCTCTGTGACTACAGACCAAGTTCCATGGAGAAGCCAGTCTCAAACGTAGAGAGCCTCACGCAGGCTGGCTGACCAGGCATGAGAGGAAAGGAGGGAACTGTTGAAAAAAAGGAAATCTCTGGCATCTGAAGAGGATTGCCCAGATGGGAATGGAGACAAAATAGAGATAGTAGCAAGGTAACCAGGATCTGGTCATGGAAAAGGGGTCCTGTCACTTACCAAGGCTGAAGGTGGGTTTGCTGTTGTCTTGCATTCCGTGTGTCCACCAGGCCAAGCTGCTGGGAATCCACAGTCCTGGCCATTCTGAACTGCCCCAGAACTGCCCCAGCAGGAGGGAAACCATCTCTCCAGGATGAGAGCTGTGAATTGTCGTGGCTGGTTGGGGGTGGCTTGATAGGGAGTGGGAGCTAGAGTACAATGGATTAGAAACAAGGGCTAGGAGGAGGAGCAGAGGGAAAGGCAGGGGAGTAATGGAAATTGGGACCCTGATGAACACGGCAACAGCAGATGCATGGTTTAAAACCAACAGAGGAAGAGCTGGGCAGATCCTTACAGTAGGGTAGCGGGCAGGGCTGACGTTATTCAGAGAGGGGTTATTCAGATATTCAAATAGGGCAGAACCCCGTTATTCAAATAGGGCAGAACCCTGAAAATGTGGGATGGCACAGGAGACTAGGGTGCAGGCTTGAACACTGAGGAAAAATGGCAGAAAGGAGGGCTGGATAATGAGAGCATTAAGGAATAGAAAAGGTGAAATCGTGGGTTGAGAAAGAGAAATTTGAGGTAGCTTGCTTGTCATTCTTTCAAATGGGAGCTCTCGTTACTTGTCCAAATGAATCCAAATGAGTCATTGGGATGTGGGCAGACCTACTCCAAGATTTATCTCGCACACAGCCCTCACATCATCCCATAACTGAATGCCCATTATGAAATGTACATACACATCTCTTTTGGTCTAGTGAGCAGGTCCCACCAATCAGGGAAATGGTGCTAGTTTCTAGGTTTAAGAGTTGCCATGGGAAATGGCAAAGAGAAGAAATGGGGCTGTAGTAATAATCCTTGTTCTTGGGATACTACGTAGTTTTGCCCTCAGTAGGCAAAGACTGACCAAAGGGCTAGGATAGATTTAGAGGGCTGGAGCCTAGGAGAGCAGTGCTGAAGCAGGAATTGGGAAAATGGGAAGACATCAGTGCCCCAGTATCCTTCCCTGACAACACTGTTCAAAGCCCTTTTCACCGCATTTACATCACTGGATGGATATGTGTGATTAGAGATGTCGTGTCCATTTTACCATGAGGATGGTGAAGACCAGAGAAGGAAGTCCCATAGGTGGCAAAGGGGTGACAAAGCATATGGGACTAGAACTCGGGCCAAAAGAAGGGGGCAGGAATGAGGGAGCACAGAATGGTGCAAAGCGCAGACCAGCAGCTTTGCCTCCTCCTGCGTCTCTGAACAGGATCCTGTAGGGGGCGCTTCAGAGCAGAACTGAACTTTTTGGAGCGTACCATCTTGGTTCCTGTGTTCCCTTGGTTTGATGACTTACTCTTAACTGGAACCATAAACATAGGGCTGAAACTGGTAGGATGACTTCCCACTCCTGAGTGCCTAACGACTAGATTTGGACTTCATTGCTCACTACCTGAGATGCCTGTCTCCATGTCAGATAATTAAGGCGAGTGCACCCTCCCCCTTTCTTTAGTCTGACGAAGCAATCCATTCTTCTGCTAACCATTCCTCCTTTCTTTGATCACCATCCAAATCATGTCCATTTGCTCACCTATTCTCTCTGGTATTTTTATCACTATAATATTCTGATTGTTTTTTCTTGACCCAACACCCTTTTCCTCCCTTACTTTCAGTGGTACTCTATGGGTTCAGCTGCACGATTAGCAAACTTCCCTATTTCCTTAGACTGCTTCTGTATGGACAGTTCCTTGCTTCTCCCAGCTTTAAATGTAGCTTGGATTTCCCTTGAGGACATTGCGTCCTGTGTATTTCAGGTAGAGACTACTTACTCTCTGAAACTCTGAGTACTTCAGGGTGGGAATGTGGCATATAGGTTCTCTTTGCTCCTTTTGATTCCTTTCAAACCATTATTCCTCTCTTCCTACTATAAATCTCTTGCTCCTACATGTGTACTTGAGGGTCGTGAGAGGAGAGAGAGGATTGAAAAGCTACCTATGTTGTACTATACTTATTAGCTGGGTGGCAAATCATCAGTACACTAAACTCCCGTGATATGCAGTTTACCTGTATAAACCTGCACATGCACTCCAGAGCCTAAAAGTTAAAAAAAGAAATACACACAATATTATGTGTATGTGTTACATGTATTTGTAATATAGACTTTATATATTAAATATATAATATTTTAGATGTCAGTTGTATTGATATTTATATAAACTATGCAACTATATATGATTAATAAATATAATATGCATATTTACATATAAATAGACTTGAATTGCTGGTATAAGGTATGTTGTTAAACTTTAATAAATTCAGCATGAACACTGAAAACCAGCAATAGTGCCCCAGCCCATGGCTGCTTCCCCACTACAGTGCCCAAGGGTCATAAAGCTCAGGACCCTTCCCCGTGTCCCTGCTGAGCCAAGCAGTGACCCGCCCAACACTGAGGATGCTGAGTGACCTGAGGGGCCTGTGGGGGAACACAGAGCAGCAGGTGCTGGGGAGATGGGCAGTGGGTCTGGACTCCCAGTGGAGGGATGTTTAAAAAAAAAAAAAAAAAAGAAAACCTCTTGCTTCTTAAAGTTTGTGCTATACATCACCATTTCCCTGCATCATCCCCTAACATCTCCTGGACACTCTGTTTCTCTCTTTTCCTATTAACATTGTTACAGTTGTCTCAAAGTCTTATTCTTGAGTTCATCACACTGAGTGACTTCAGTATCCATTTAGATGGCCTGATTCAATTCTCTGACCACTGGGTGTGTGTGTGTGTGTGTGTGTGTGTTTTACTTATAACACATTCTGTATTTTGTAAAAGTTTGATTTTTGACACATGAGAATTGCACATATTTATGGTGTGATGTTTTGATACTTGTGTACATTGTGTAATGATCAAATCAGTGTATGTAACAAATACATCACCTCACTTATTTCTTCTTGGCGCAAATATCGAAAAGACTCTTTTATATGTCTTGAAATAACAATAGTCCCTCTAATATGAAATAGAACACCAGAACTTATTTCTCCTATCTGTAATTTTGTACTGTTTCACCAATCTCTCCCCATTTCTCCTCTAGCAAACACTGTTCTGTTCTGTACTTTTATGAGATTGACTTTTTTTAGAGCCCACAAATGAGTGAGATCATGTGGTATTTGTCTTTCTGTGCCTGGCTTTTTCACTTAATATAATGTCCTCTAGGTTCACTTAACATAATGTCCTATAGGTTCATCTACATTGCTGCAAATAACAAGGTGTCATGCTTTTTTATGACTAAATTTTATTCTATTGTGCATATGTACTACCTTTTCTTTATTCAGTCATGCATTGATGGACATTTAGGATAATTTCATAGCTTGCTTATTGTGAATAATGCTTCAGGAAACATGGGAGTGCAGATTTCCCTTTGACATATTCATTTTTTTTGGATCAATACCCAGTAGTGGGATTTCTGAATTACATGATACTTCTACTTTTAATTTATTTGTGGAAACTCTATACTGTCTTTCATAATGGTTGTAATAGTTTACACTCCCACCAGAACAGTGTGTAAGGGTTCTGTTTTCTCCATATCCACACGAGCATTTGTCATTTTTGCCTTTTTGATAGTACTCATTCTATTTAGGGTGATGTGATATCAAACTGTAGTTTTGATTCGCATTTCCCTGATGATTAGTGACGCTGAGCATTTTTTTCATATACCTGTTGGCCATATATATGTGTTCTTTTGAGAAATGTCTATTTTGGTCTTTTGCCCACTTTTAAATTAAATTATTTGGTGTTTGTTTTGTTGCTATTGAGTTGTTTGATTTCCTTGTATATTTTGGATATAATCCCCTGTCAGATGCATGGTTTGCAAATCTTCACCAAAATTCACCACTTGCCTTCTACTTCAGCCACTTATGGACATATCTGGTCCTTCTCATTACTGAAGAATTGTCGCACTTCTGAAACCACATATTCAGATATCCTGTTCTCTGACCATGACTTCCTGTCCTTACAGTGTAATCACTCTATTCCTCCCAGTTCACTTGGTCTCCAGCCCACCATCCTTTCTTTTTCTATATCTAGTAACTCTAATTCCCATGCTGTCTTTACTTCCCTCCTTACATACTTCAGAGTCTATGATTTTATAATTTCAATGACTTTTTTTTTTTCTTTTTTTTTTTTTGAGACGGAGTCTCGCTCTGTCGCCCAGGCTGGAGTGCAGTGGCCAGATCTCAGCTCACTGCAAGCTCCGCCTCCCGGGTTCCTGCTATTCTCCTGCCTCAGCCTCCCGAGTAGCTGGGACCACAGGCGCCGCCACCTCGCCCGGCTAATTTTTTGTGTTTTTTTTAGTAGAGACGGGGTTTCGCCGTGTTAGCCAGGATGGTCTCGATCTCCTGACCTTGTGATCCGCCCGTCTCGGCCTCCCAAAGTGCTGGGATTACAGGCTTGAGCCACCGCGCCCGGCCAATTTCAATGACTTTTTAAAAATCAATATTATCAATTATCTTGCAGTATTATTATTTTTTATCTCACTTTTCTGGAGAGAAAAACTCAACCTGGCTGATCCCAGCCATTTGCCTTTCCTGTGGTGCTGAATGCTGTTGAGAAAATATTTCATAAAACCTAAGAGATTGAAGTACTCTATCCTAAACAATACCCACAATACTCAATTCGTAGAAGTTGTTGGAATAAAAAAATTGAAAGCAATCTAAATAATTATAAATAAAAATAGGTAAATTATGGTAGAGCTATACCATACAATGTAAAAAGAAAATCCACAAATATAAAAAAGGAATCTTTTCAGTAATATATAAAAGAACTCCTATAAATAAATTAAAAAATACACACTCCAGTAGAAAAATAGTAAGAGACTTGAAAAGGTACTTCACAAAAGAGGAGAGCAAAATGACTAATAATATTCAAAAAGGAGCTCAGCCTCATAGATGTTCAGGAAAATACACATTAAAACCACAATGAGTTAACACTACAGACCCATCAGAATGGCTAAAATAAAAAAGATGGTCAATACCAAATACTAGCAAGATTATGGAGCAACTGGAGCTCTTATACCCTGATGCTGGGTATGTAAATTGGTAGAACCACTTTGGAAAATGTTTGACATTATGTACTAAAGAAGAGTATGCGTGTATTGTATAATCCAGTAACTTCATGCCTATCTATATGTATTAAAGAAATGGTTACACAGGTATAATTAAAGATATGAAAGAGGTTCATGGCAGCATTATTTGTAATAAACCCAAACTCAAAACAACTCAATAACAATGTAATGGATAAATAAATTATGGCATATTCATACACTGGAATATTATACAGCAATACAAATGTATGAACAATACAGCTATATACAATAATATGGGTAAATCTGGCATACATAGTGTTGAATGAAAGCAGACACAATAATGCATCCTGTGTAATTCCATTTATAAAACATTTAAAACTAAGCAAAACTAATCTATGGTGTAGGGTCCAGCCCTATGGGGCTTTACGGTGTTCTCCCCGTGTGCGGAGATGAGAGATTGTAAGAAATAAAGATACAAGGCAAAGAGATAAAGAGAAGAGAACTGGGCCCAGGGGACCACTACCACCAAGACGCGGTAACTGGTAGTGGCCCCGAATAGCTGGGCGCACTGATATTTATTGCATACAAGACAAGGGGGCAGGGTAAGGAGGGTGAGTCATCCAGGTGATTGATAAGGTCAAGCAAGTCACATGTCATGGGACAGGGGGCCCTTCGCTTTTAGGTAGCCGAAGCAGGGAGGGAAGGCCGTATATGTCAGCGTTTTCTTCTGTGCACTTATAAGAAAGATCAAAGACTTTAAGACTTTCACTATTTCTTCTACCGCTATCTCCTAAGAAATTCAAAGAGGAAGCAGGAGTATGAGAGGAACATGAAAGTGGACGGGCGCGGTGGCTCAAGCCTGTAATCCCAGCACTTTGGGAGGCCGAGACGGGCGGATCACAAGGTCAGGAGATCGAGACCATCCTGGCTAACCCGGTGAAACCCCGTCTCTACTAAAAAATACAAAAAACTAGCCGGGCGAGGTGGCGGGCGCCTGTAGTCCCAGCTACTCTGGAGGCTGAGGCAGGAGAATGGCGTGAACCCGGGAGGCGGAGCTTGCAGTGAGCTGAGATCCGGCCACTGCACTCCAGCCTGGGCGACAGAGCGAGACTCCGTCTCAAAAAAAAAAAAAAAAAAAAGAAAGTGGACAAGGAGCGTGACCACTGAAGCACAGCACCACAGGGAGGAGTTTAGACCTCCTGATGACTGCGGGCAGGCCTGGATAATATCCAGCCTTCACTTTCATAATAGACTTGCTTTCACTTTACTCTATAGACTCGCCCTGAATTCTGTTTTTGCATGAGATCCAAGAACCCTCTCTTGTGGTCTGGATCCAGTCCCCTTTCTGGTAACACTTCTGGGCCTGGATAACTCGTGAGAGGCAGTGAGAAGAAATGTGAGGCCTCTCTCCCTCACCTTACCTCACCAGAAGGTAAGAAAAGGTGAGATACAATGAAGTTTTCTTTTGGAAAGCCAAAGAGAAGAGAGTGGGTAGAAGGGCAGGGAGCCGCACAGCCCTCCAACACTTAATGCCTTCAACAGTCACCTTGACTGCCTCCTCTCCCAGCCCAAGGCTGCCGGAAGAATCTGGTGGCCATGAGCAGTCTGGTAGTGACATGGGGACACCTGAAGCACTGACTCACAAGTCGTACCTCTCTTTCAGAAATGAGGCAGCTCACAGTATTTGGAGGAGCTAGAGGAGTTCCATCTGTCTTACCCTGCCAAACTTCAGGGTGGAGTGGAAACCTGAGCCTACAGGCTCACTTTTCCTCATAGATGGATTCAGGTCTGGCCCTACATCCCCTCCTGCCGTACAACCACACACACCAGTCTGGGCTGGAAGCAGTGCCTGTTAGAGTAGGGGGAGGAGTCTCTTTCCCTCCCTGATCATACCTGTATCTCCATCTTCCCAACACTTACCCCAGTCTGGTTGCCTGGGAGACACGGAGTAAGGGTGGTTGGAAATGCGCAAGGAGTTAGACAGGTGGTCCTGGAGTTTCCCCAATCACACGCACACAATGGGGTCCCCCGTAGGCCAACTACTGACACTGTTGTTGACCTTGGGGTAGGGGTGGATGGGCTGGTGGTGAGATCACTCTTGGAGGGGCTCAGGAAGGCCATGCTGGTGAGTAGGGGTTGCAAAATACATAAAGCAAAAATGGAGAAATCTCCAAAGAGAAACAGATAAATCCAGAATTATAGGCAGATACATCAATACCTCTCAATAATCACTAGAACAAATGGAAAATCCACAGAGATATAGAAGATGTCAACACTATCAACCAACTTGATGGAATTGAGATTTATAGAACATGCCATTCAGCAACAGCAGAATAAACATTTCTTTCCAGTACATAGAAAACATTGGGCCAAAATAGTCCATACGCTGGATTATAAAGCGTGTCTTCAAATGAAAAGTATTCAAGTGATACAGAGTGTACACCAAAGAAAATCACTGAGGCAAGTCTCAATCAATTTAAAGGTTTATTTTTCCAAGGCTGAGGATGTGCCTGGGAAAAAGAGACACAAGCCACAGTAAGACTGTAGGATCTGTGACCTGTACTTTTTTCCAAATGGGATTTTGAAGGATTCAATGTTTAAATGGGGAAAAGTGGGCAGGAGGGGAAAGGGGAAAAAGAAAAAAAAGAGGGAGTGTATGGTCACATTCTTCCAAGGCTTTGATTAGGCTCACTGAATCCAAATGTTGCACAACAAAAGGAAGGGTAGAGGGAACAGTCAATTATGTATTTGTCTTCTGTCCAGTAAATCTGCACTTCACATAAAATAAACATAGAGTAGAGGAAGCAGTCAAACATGCAATCCTGGGATGGGTGGGAGATGATTTCTTTTTGTCCCTTACCTGTGAAGATAAGCTGTTAATTTGTATTGTCAGGGTGAGGGAGGCCCCCACATGTGGCCTTCTAGCTGTAGCTATCAGTTTAGGAACAAAAGAAAAAGCAAGCGTTTTGCTTTATTTCATGACTTAGCTTCCAAGGTTAATTTTTCCCTTTTGGCATAGTTAATTTGAGGTGCCAAGATTTTATATTCCTTTCAGAAGAGTATGTTCTGTGACTGCAAATTAAATTGGGAATAGTAACAAAGACTAACAGGAATCTCCAAATATTTGGAAACTAAATAACAGACTTCTAAAAAGTAGAAAATTAGAAAGCATTTTGAGCTGAATGAAAATTGAAAACATAACATATCAAAATTTGTGGAATGTTGCTCAAGCAGTACTTAAGCAACGTTCTTAACCACTTTAAGAAACTGGAAAAAGAAGAGCAGATGAAACTAAAAATAAGCAGAAGAAATGAAATAATAAAAATTAGAGTGCAAATCAATAAAGCAGTAAACAGTAAACAAGGAAGAAAAATCAATGAATAGTTCTCAAAGAACCAACGTTCACTCAAGAAGAGTCAACTTGAATAGTTCTTTATTTATTAAATAAATTAAATTTTTGAAGAGACCTTCTCACAAAGAAAACCCCAGCCCAGATAGCTTCACTGGTGAATTCTACCAAACATTTAATGAGAAAACAACTTCAGTTCTACACAGACTGTTCCAGAATATTGAAGAGAATACTTCTCTACTCATTCTATGAGGCTAGAATTACTCTGATAGCAAAACCAATCAGATATTACAAGAAGAGAAAATTATAGATCAATGTCCCTTATGAACATATATGCACAAATTCTTTAAAAATTAGCAAATCAAATCTAACAATATGTTTTTAAAATAAAACATCATGACCAAGTAGGGTTTATTGCAGGAACACAAAGTTCATTTGACATCCCCAAATCAATTACTGTATTTGACCATATTAACAAACTAAAAACCATGCGATCCATCTCAATAGATGAAGGAGGAGCATTGACAAAATCCAGCAACCATTCCTGATAAATCTCTCAGCTAAGAGGGAATAGAAGGAACTTCCTGAACCTGATGAAGAGTGTCTATGAAAACTCTACAGCTAAAATTACATTTAATGGTGAAAGGCATGAATGATTGTGTCCTAAGATCAAGAACAAGACAAGAACATCTGCATTCACCATTTTTATTAAATGTTGTGCTGGAGAATCTAGCCAGTGTAATAAGGCAAGAAAAAGAAAGAAGAGGCAACTGTTGGGGAAAAAAGGAGTCTATTATTTGATGACACGATTGTCTATGTGGACATTTGACACAACTATTCAATGTGTGTTACATAGCTTTGAAATGATTTCAAACACTTACGTAGTTTGCTACATGAGTGATACATGTTTTACTGTGGTAAGAACTTGAAGTGTACTTCCCTTCCCCCTGAGAATGTTACATCACACATCACACCTATGAGACCTCATAGGTGAGTTACAGACTTCAACTACTGTATTTTAAAGTACATATAAACCTAAGAGTTTGACAGGCACTTTGAGAATTTAGGCCTTGGCAGGGCTACACTCTGTCGGCTGCTTCTCCAAAGACCTACAACTCAGGCTGCAACAGGGCTGAACCATGTTAGCCTTTGAGTTAATCTCTGAAGCCTCACCAGTCAACACTGGCACTGCCCTCTCACGTCTAGGAAATATAAATGTTGTCACAGATTTCTACTGTGTTGCTCAAGCCATATAAAGGTACTCCCTAAACTTCAATTAGACTTTTCTTTCCATAGAAGCCCATTGTCATCCTAATTGACCAACTAGACTTTAATAATTAGCCTGTAACAAAATTGGAACTCATTCACTATGTGGTTAATGTACTTCATCCGTCAAGTGTATTCCCTGTGAAATTTGCTCTAATTATTCTCCCCGTCTTTAAGCATTATGATCAAAGGAAACTTTTTGTATGGCAATAAACTATGTGCTTCATACTTTGATCATCCTTTTATTTTAACCACACAAAATAATGTGTTGGAATTTCTGGGCTTTTCTAAGCTTCAGCAGAGGAAATCTTCAGAGTCCTGTTACTAGAAGCAGTGGATGTTGGCTAGCAAAATCAGTTGCCCAACATAGTCTATAACATCAATTTTAGAAATCATCCCTTAGGAATTAGTACAAAAATGGAGAATCCTACATCTACAAAGAAGTTCATTTCAGTATTGATTACAAACCATGCATTATATTATGCATCCATTTAAGATAGATGTATTCAATGTGCAGTAACTTGGAGCAATGCATGTGATATAATATGAAGTGGAGAAAAGCAGTCTACCAAATGACTAGTATACAACAAGTGCAAGTTTATATATCCAAAAAATATGTATAAAATAGTGGAAGAAAATACACTGAAAAGAAAAAGTCATTGGTTTTGGGGAAGTGGAATCATGGTTGATCCCCTTTTCGTATTCCCTATCTTCCAGTCTTTCAAGAATATTATCACAACAGGATGTTGACTGGGACTTTTCCTGTTATCTCAGAAGATCTTGAGATCTTTACATCTTTACTTTTAAAAAAAAGTCTCAGCAAGTTGCTAGACACAAACCAATCCTGTGACCATCACTCCATTATCACATACCTATAGACTACAAGAAAAGACTTGAAATGTGAAAGAGAAGTTCATTAAACAGGAAAATGTAGTCTTTATTGCAGGGGAGAGTAATGTGGCTTTTTCCCTCCTGGGCTGTCCTCTAGGTCTCCTCCCCACTTTTGCCCCATGATGACATTGGACAGGTGCACCAGGAGGACTTGGGACGTTTTGGTGTGTCCCTTGGAATTTTGGGGATAAATGAGTCTGATGTCTCCTGCACACCTGGAGAATTCTAAAGGCAAAGGCTGACTGGAGAGGCCCATGAAAGAAGAAAGAGGAGAAAGGGCAACTGAGGGACAGCCAACAGTGGGACTTCCTGATTTGGTGTTGCAAGGATGTGTGTGTTCAATATGGGATTTGGCAGTGTGCATCCTGCTTGGAAACTTAACTTGGCTCCTTGGTCCCTACCCTTGTGGAGGTTATACTCTGAGTGGGAGGCAGATAGTAGTCAAAGAGTCTTATAAATAAACATAAACCTACTTGTTGGAAGTATTAAATAGAAAAGTGCATGGTGCTACATGAGCATATAGTAGGTACGCTTAGCCTCATTAGAAAGGTCTGGGAGGATTTCCTTGTGGAAGTGTTGTATGAGATCCTAAAATAAGAGTTGACCAGAGGAAATTTGTGGGGGAGGATGAGAGCATTCCTGGGGGAAGGCAACAACATATGCCAAGTTCCTGTTACTAGAAGGAGCTTGCCTGTGCAAGGAACAGAAAGAAGGTCCAGTCGGGCAGAAAACAAGGGAGAGCAGGTGCAGAAGTGCAAGGCCAACCATGGGCCTTGTGGGCCACATAGGAATTTAGTCCTTTATCTGAACAGCTCTGGAAAGGGATTAAAGCGTTTGAACCTGGGGATGATGTTCTAAGACTTGTGATTTGAATGGATCATTCTAGCTGAAGTGTGGAAAAGAGATTATCAGAAGAGAATGCATGCAGGTGTAGATCTTTTTACTAATTTTGCCTGGAATATAGCGGGACATTTCAATCTTCAGAGTATTTCTTTGGAAATTCAGAAAGTGTTTTCCTATATATTATACCTTTGGATATACTTATTCTGACTCTGTGATCCATTTACTGTTTTCTTCTTTAGACGTTCTTTAATGCTTACAGGTTGGATCTATGTAACTCATCCTCCATTCTGTAATTATCAGAATTTTCCTTCTTTTCCCTTCCATTCTGAGAAGATTTTAATGTTTATACAAGGTCCATTTTTCTGTTTATTTTCTCCAGTTTAGGTTATATTTTGACCATTGTGTCAAATTTTATTTCATTGTATTTCTTCATTTAATTTCTTATCTCAGTCTATTACCTTCTTACTCTTGCACCTGATTGAAATAAGAGAAAACCTATTTAAAAATACTTTTATTGTCTGCCTTTCAAATAAGGGCTTTTTCTTAGAATCTTCAGGACGTTTTTCTGTTCTCATGAACTACAGATGTATATTATGGTTGTGGCCATGGGAGTGGTGAAATGGTGCAGCTGAATGATGGTGTTTGCAACGATAATGGGGTGACGATAATACTGATGATGATGATAATAATGGTTAAATCATGAGTTGGTGATAATACTGAGAATGATAATGTAATAGGAAAAGGACAATAGTTCTGGGATGACGGTGAAGCAAAGCGATGATGAGAATACTGATGGGTGATGAGGTTGTAATGATGTATGATGAAAATAACAGAGTGGTAGTGGTGGTGAAAGTGGAGGTGTCTTGGGTATGTGCTTCGTAGCTAGTGTACACACTTGGGATAGAATTAGGTAAAAGTTAAAACAAGTTTTTTCGGATGCCTCTGAGGGACACTGAGTCACTTACACTTTTTCTGCTTTGCAGCTGGTGTTGGCCCAGCTGCCTATTAAGCTGAAGTTCTTAATGATGTTCCTTCCATTTTCGGAAGCACTGAACTTAACAAGCCTCCCAGGAATTCTCACTTCTGAGCAGCTCAACTGTGGCTTAATTGGGCCACAGCCAGGAGAGAAGACTCCTGAGGCAGAGGGACCCAGGAGTGGCCCCCAATTACTGGGGAATAAACCTGGAGCCTCATAGCAGGAGGAGGAAAGAGAAAGAGTGGAGACTGTCAAGATACTACAGAACGTAGCTCTCTGTATAATTGGCAGTTCTTATATCCTCCTGGGGAGTGTCAGCCTAATGCAGAGCTTGTGGGAGATTCTCAGCAGCTCAAAGCCTGGGGCCTGTGATTATGCCTGTAAAGTGACATACATAATTCTAACGCAGGTCCCTGAATTCAGGTAATTATGTGTCTGCCTGAGAAGTTTTTATCCACCTTCAGCTATCCTTGACATGCAAACCAGTCACTGAAGATCAGTGCTATTAGGAGCCTTCAAGGTTGACTTCGCTAGTTTTTAAGTGACAGTGCAAGGGCTAGTACAACCTGGCTACATCAGAAGCCTCTCAAGTTTCATTGCTGTTGTTTGTAGTTTCTTCAATTTTTTTTCTAATTACACGAGTAGCCATTAATGTGCTCATTATAAACATTCAAATACAAACAAGTAAAGGTTCTCTTTGATCCTCTCTTCAACACTAGCCCTCACACCAGAGGTTAAGTCTGCTTCCACACTTTAAAAAAAAATGCTTTAATATTACGTGTGTGAATATAAAGAAATATGATTTTTTCTGTTTCTTTTTTCTAAGGTAAAGGATATAATGACATCATAACATAACATAACAATAATACAAATTATCAACTATTTTTATTGCTAGGTCAAACATATATATATATACGTACACACTAACTTTTAATGGATGCTTCCAAAAGGGCAATATTCAATTTAAAGTCTCATCAAGAATGGTCATTAGAGGCTGGGCGGTGGTTCACGCCTGTAATCCCAGCACTTTGGGAGACTGAGGCAGGAGGATCACAAAGTCAGGAGAGTGAGACCAGCCTGGCTAAAACAGTGAAACCCCATCTCTACTAAAAACAGAAAAAATTAGCCGGGCATTGTGGAGGGCGCCTGTAGTCCCAGCTACTCCGGAGGCTGAGGCAGGAGAATGGCGAGAACCCGGGAGGTGGAGCTTGCAGTGAGCCGAGATTGAGCCACTGCACTCCAGCCTGGGCGACAGAGCGACACTCCGTCTCAAAAAAAAAAAAAAAAAAAAAAAAAGGTCATTTGGTCATTACAGAAATGCAAATCAAAGCCATAGTGAGATACCATCTCATGCCCATTAGAATGGCAATCATTAAAAAGTCAGGAAACAACAGATGCTGGAGAGGATGTGGAGAAATAGGAACGCCTTTACACTGTTGGTGGGAGTGTAAATTAGTTCAACCATTGTGGAAGACAGTGTGGCAATTCCTCAAGGATCTAGAACTAGAAATATCATTTGACCCAGCAATCCCATTGCTGGGTATATACCCAAAGGATTATAAATCATGCTGCTATAAAGACACATGCACATGTATGTTTACTGCAACACTATTTACAATAGCAAAGACTTGGAAACAACACAAATGTCCATTAGCGACAGACTGGATAAAGAAAATGTGGCACATATACACCATGGAATACTATGTAGCCATAAAAAAGGATGAGTTCATGTCCTTTGCAGGGACATGGATGAAACTGGAAACCATCATTCTCAGCAAAGTAACACAAGAAGAGAAAACCAAATGCTTCATGTTGTCATTCATAAGTGGGAGGTGAACAATGAGAACACATGGACACAGGGCGGGGAACATCACACACTGGGGTCTGTTGGGGGGCGGGATAGCATTAGGAGAAATACTTAATGTAAATGACGAGTTGATGGGTGCAGCAAACCAACATGTCACATGTGTACCTATGTAACAAACCTGCACATTGTGCACATGTATCCCAGAACTTAAAAAACTATGAAAATATTCATTTTCTCATGTCACTGCAATCATTTAAAAAGTTTTTGGCCAATCTAATGGGTGAATTAACATCTTTAATTTGAATTTCACTGATTGCAAATGAAGTTGGACATCTTTTCAAACGTATATTGGTCATAATAATTTTTTATTTTTTGGGGATTACCTATTCACACCACTTGTCCACTTTTTCTATCGGTTTTGTTTTTTAAATTATTTATATGTTCTGAATATATCCTTTATATGGTATATATAATATATATTTACACATATATGTATATATTGTATATATGCATGTATGTATATTGTATATATTAACATATATACAATATATAAAGTGTATATGAGTGTATATAAATCTCCTTTGTGTATCGTGTATTGTAAACCAAAAATAAAATTCTAAGCCCTTCACCTGATCATCTGAATGGACCCCTCCGCTCAGCAAGGGCATTCCAAGGCTAACCTGAGAGACTGGTTCAGGCTGTGAGGGAGGACGGGTGTCAGCCATGCCTTATTATATACTCCTCCCTAATTACTAATAGATTACTAATTACTAATTACTAATAGGAATTACTAATAGAACAGACTCTTTAAGTTGATGAGAAATATTTACAATCTATTACAATCTATTCTGTCTGAAGTCTGTTACCTGGAAGCTTCATCTGCATGACAAAAAAAAATTTTTGTCTCCACAGCTCCTTATCATCGTAACCCAGACCTTCCTTTCTATTGACTCCAGGTCTTTGTTAATTTTTAATTTTTTGAGACACAGTCTTGCTCTGTTGTCTAGGCTGGAGTGCAGTGGCACAGTCTGGGCTCACTGCAACCTCTGCCTCCCAGGTTCAAGCGATTCTCGTGCCTCGGCCTCCCAAGTAGCTAGGATCACAGGTGCCGCTACCACTCCTGGCGAATTTTTGTATTGTTAGTAGAGATGGGGTTTCACCATGTTGGCCAGGCTAGTATTAAACTTCTGACCTCAAATAATCCGCCCACCTTGGACTCCCAAAGTGCTGGGATTGCAGGCATGCACTTGGCCTCTTTTTTCTATTTCATTAATGTATGCGTTTACTTTTATTCTATTTTGTCAGTATTAAATTGTTTTTAAATAGTTGTTATTACATTTAAGCGTACTGCATTTATTTTTAATTTTTCGAAAAAGTATTTTTTTCTGGTAGGTGTATTGAAGTCTATAAAATTTTCCCTGAGTGTGTCTTTAGCTTCAATCTACCTGTCTTTATATGAAATGGTCATTTTTTTGTTATTCATTGATACACAGATTGTAATTTCCATTTTGATTTTCTGTTTAACCCAAGTAATTTTGAATATTGCTTTTAAATTTCCAAGCATATACTTTGATCACATCTTAGTTGTTAATGTCTAATTTTATTGCATTGTATTCAATGAATGCAGCCTGCTTGTGTCTTTTTGGGAGAAAAATTAAAAATTAAAAATGATTTTATTTTAAAAAATTAAAAATGCTTAATGCATGGTCAATTTTTGGTGAATGGCCTCCTCTTGCATTCAGTTTTGGTCGGCTATATTTTACCTCCTAGTATTTTTTTATCCAGAGGATTTATATGGGAAGTGAATAATCTGTGTCCCCACAACATCTGAAAATATTTTTATATTATACGCACATATATGACAGCTTGCACAGTATTCAATGAACATTTATTGAGAGTCCTCTATGTATAAGCATAGCACTAGGAGCTGAATATTAAAATGAAAAACCTATGTCTCCCATTTTTGAAGAATTCACAGCTTCATGGGTAAGACAAAAGATATATAAATTACCATGGAAGTGGTTAACAGGGGGCAACTCACCTTGTTGGGGGGAAAAAAGCAGAGGAATTCAGAAAGTCTTCACTAGCAAGGTGATCTTTTAGTGGGTGTTAAAATTGGACTTAAAAGGCTAGGAGGAGGAAATCCTGGGGACACACGAAGAGAAAGTTTCCAAGACTCAGAAATGTGAGAGAAGAAAATATATCTGCACATGGTCAAGTTGTCCAAAGCAACTGGAGCAAAAGTGTATGGGTTGAAGTATCAGAAGAAAAAAATAGGATGGATATATTATTATCAAATGACAAAAAGCTGCATTATCAGGCTAAGGAGTTCGGACTTTATCCTGTGAGTGATGAAAGCCCAGTGTTGGAGCCAAGACTACTCAGCTTTCCTAAGTCTAATCACAGGTCGCTTAACTCTATACTGCATGGTCTGTCTCCTTGGTTAGTTAGCAAGGCCCTGAATGTGATTGGAAGCCTTCTTCAGACATGCCTCTTACCCGCCTTGCATGAGACTTTTAGAATATCCTGGGGTAATAATTCTCCTCAGAACATTCTGTTTTCTTTCATGTCTTAGTATGATCAGGGTTGGCTTGGTTGAGGGATTACTAAAGCATCTAGTGTGGACTTTCTTTCCCTCGGCAACCCAGTTGCCAGGCACCTGAGGACCAAACCAATTTGTACGTCATAGGGAAAGACCCCAGTTCCAGCACCAGAGAGGTCTAGAGCACACACATGGAGTTCAGAGGAGAGCTAAACACAGATAGAAACCACGCAGGCAAGACCCGGAGGTTGGATGAGGATGGGATTTGGGCAAAGTAGGTGGGGAACAAGTTAGGAGGGGACTGGACAATAATCATAAACACCACACAACACTGGGCAGGTGGGCAAGTGGTTTGTGATCAAGCTAGGCTACCTCAGTTCTGCAGATGCTGCTCCTGCTAAAGAGATATTCTCTCTTCCTTTCTTCATGTAGACAACTCCTGTTTATCCTTCAAGGCCCAACTGAATGTCTCTTCTTCCAGGAAACCCTTCCTGACCTTTCTCAGGCACAATTCCTCCCTCTGCCTTTCTACAGTACCCTGTGCCAGCCTCCACTAATCAATTAGTTTAATTTTTTGCTTATACGGCCACCTCTCCCTTTAGACTGTGAGCTCGCCAGTGCAGAAACAATGTCATTTATTTTCGTATCCAAGTACCTAGAGAGGAACTGTACATAGTATGTAAGAAGGATCCCTGGGAGACAACAAAATGCCAAAGCTAGCTGTCATCACAGGGTGCCTGCAAAACCCAGGAGACCTTAAAATGCTGCTTCTATAACTGCATGGAGTGCCGAGGACAGGAGACAAAATCAGGGCTTGTTAAAGACGGGGAATGCAACGGAAGATCTGTATGCAGAACTTCAACCCTGAAGAACTACACTTACATTTTAAGAGTGAACAAGTAACAAACTCTTCTATATAGGAGACAACAGAAAACCTTGCCCATTTGGAACCCCACTAGGAAGACAAACATATCTCCCTGAGATGTTTGTTACAAAAAGCTCAGCCTTAAGAGAGTTTGAAGTCCAAAATTTTACCACCTGCATGAATTAAAACAGTCTCAATAAAATAAAGTGGTAACAGACTGGTAGTACCTCCCTTTCCAGGCAACTGGCTGAAACAAATGCAAACTCTTTCTGGAGAAATTCAGCTTTCAATTCTGACCTCAAAGAATTTTCATAGTTCAAGGTCAAGTAAAAATGAGCAGCTCAGAGTAAAAAAAAAAAAGAAACATGTAAGAAACAACACACCATATGTGAAGAAAAACCAGAAACATGAGATAGTTGAAACATATTACAGATTTTAGATACCGAAAATATTTAATACAGAATAGGAAATAGAAGCTTTAAAATATGCATAAGGAATGAGACCCTATAATAAGTGATCAAGAAGATTTTTTAAAGAACCAGGTAGAAAATAATCAAAATAAGCTAAATAGATAGATTAAGCAACAATTAGATGAGGTTGAATAAAGACTGATAAACTTGAAGATATATTTAATGAATTTCAAATTATGTAGAAGAACAAAGAGGTAGAAAATAGAAAAGATTTGAGAAGATCTAACACATAGCTAATTGGAGATCCAGAAGATAAGAATAAATGGAATGGAAAAGGGGCAATATTTGAAGATATATGGCTCAGAATAGTCTGGTCATATTGATGATATTATTATTTGGGAATAGCATTTCGGATTTGGATCATAATCCTGAAAGACACAATCACAAAGGTTGAAATGCTGAAATCTTAGAAGAGCAAAATTCCTAAACAGAAGATTGGAAAATTTTATAGGAAATGCTCATGTCAGTATATATCAAATCATACAAGAATTTCAAAAAATAGCACCATGTAGAAAATGAATGTGAACTTACTGTCTGAGGCAAGCCATGTTCTAAAAGAATAAAAAAAACCCCATCTATTCATCATGATGCAAGACTTTGAAATATAGTTAATGATTGTGAAAAGTAGCCAGCTCCAGTGAACTATCTCTGTACAGTTGCACAATCTATTCCCATAATACGCTTTTTTCATTTGTAGAATTTTCTTTGCATTATTTCCAATACTGAAGGCATAAATTGTATAGAGACAGAGAGAGCTAATTTGTTTTATGCATTCTTTGCAAATTTTTTTCTCTTTTTACTTTTTTTTTTTTTTCAATGCAGGGTCTCACTCTGTTGCCTCAGTGGTGCAATCTTGGCTCACGGCAGCCTTGATGTCGCAGCCTCATATGATCCTCCCACCTCAGCCTTCTGAGTAGCTGGGACTATAGGTGCGCACCACCACGCCCTGCTAATTTTCATATTTTTTGTAAAGACTAAGTTTCATCATGTTGCCCAGGCTGGCCTTGAACTCCTGAGCTCAAGCAATCCACCTGCCTTGGCTTCCCAAAATGCTGGGATTGCAGATGTGAGCCATCACACCTGGCTTCTTTGTAAATTTGATTCCACAAAAGTGCATCATCACAAGGTTGACTGTGTCTAAGCATTGTGCACAAATGTAAAAACATTGAAACTTAATAAATGAAGATATGTCCTTTTTGGGCATCTGCATTTTTGAAAGATAAAATTTCTCAAGATCTTGGCTCTTTGGACAACAGAATATGTGATGGTGACCCATGGTGGTGGTTTTGATTGATCTCATAAAAATAAACTTACGTTGTTGTAGCTAGATTCATTTCTAAAAATATGGGGAAAAATAGCTGGGGATGGTGGTGTGTGCCATAGTCCCAGTTACTCAGGAGGCTGAGGTGAGAGAATCACTTGAGCCCAGGAGTTCGAGGCTACAGTGAGCTATTATGCCACTGCACTCCAGCCTGGGGCAACCAAGTAAGACTCCATCTCTAAACAAAACAGCTTAGGTTGTTCATCAAGGTGTTTCAGAGGACTGCAGTTGTAAAGCTGGGCACACACAATTACCAAATATAGTGATATGCATTTATACATTTTTCCTTTTGACCTATTTCTTTATAAATACGGTTCTTTGCTCATAACTTTTATACTGTGTGACCATCGTTGGTATACCTGAGTGTTTATGCTTACAAAAATATGTAGGTTATATTATTGCCTATTTTATTGTGTAAAGTGGTCTATGAAGTGTTGTTGTGTTTTTATGTTTTGCAAATAAATCCCCTTTAAAAAATGTTATTGCATCTTTTAAAGAATTTTTAAAATTACTTTCCCAGTATTATATTTTCAAGATTTTGATCTTCAGGATTGTGATTCTCAGGGTTTTAGGCTTGAGGATTTTGATCTTTCCGGGTTTCAGCATTCAGGATAATGGTGTTTGGGATTGTGTATTTTGGGATTGTGATAAACTCCCAGATATTTCAATAAATACTAAGCAAGATGAAAATAAAATCCATACCTAGATATCATAATGTAATTTCAGATCAACAAAGAAAAGCAGAAGATCTTGTAAGCAGCCAGAGAAAAAGGGTATTTTACCTATAAAGGAATGGCAAATAGAACTAACTGCTATCTTCACAGCACCAATGGTAGAATCCAGTAGAGAATAAAGTACTATCATCAATGTGCTGAAAGGAAATTATCTCAATCCACACTCTTATATACTGATAATCTGTCTTTCAGGTATAAGACTTTTTACTTGTTAGTATTTGTAGTTATTATATATTACTACTACATACCTAGCAGTGGAATTGTTGGGGCACACAGAAACCTATGTTTAACTTTTTTATTATTATTATTATACTTTAAGTTCTGGGACACACGTGCAGAACTTGCAGGTTTGTTTCATAGGTATACACATGCCATGGTGGTTTGCTGCACCCATCAACCCGTCCTCTGCATCAGGTATTTCTCCTAATGCTATCCCTCCCCTAGCCCCCAATCCCCCGACAGGCCCCTGTGTGTGATGTTCCTCTCCCTGTGTCCATGTGTTCTCATTGTTCAACTCCCACTTATGAATGAGAACATGCGGTGTTTGGTTTTCTGTTCCTATGTTAGTTTGCTGAGAATAATGGTTTCCAATTTCATCCGTGTCCCTGCAAAGGACACGAGCTCATCCTTTTTATGGCTGCATAGTATTCCATGGTGGATATGTGTCACATTTTCTTTATCCAGTCTATCATTGATGGGCATTTGGGTGTGTTCCAAGTCTTTGCTATTGTGAATAGTGCTGCAATAAACATACATGTGCATGTGTCTTAACAATAGAATGATTTATAATCCTTTGGGTATATACCCAGTAATAGGATTGCTGGGTCAAATGGTATTTCTGGTCCTAGATCCTTGAGGAATCACCACACTGTCTTCCACAATGGTTAAACTAATTTACAATCCCGCCAACAGTGTAAAAACATTCCTATTTCTCCACATCCTCTCCAGCATCTGTTGTTTCCTGACTTCTTAATGATCGTCATTCTAACTGGTGTGAGATGGTATCTCATTGTGGTTTTGATTTGCATTTCTGTAATGACCAGTGGTGATAAGCTTTTTTCATATGTTCGTTGGCCACATGAATGTCTTCCTTTGAGAAGTGTCTGTTCATATCCTTTGTCCACTTTTTGATGGGGTTGTTTGTTTTTTCCTTGTAAATTTGTTTAAGTTCCTTGTAGATTCTGGATATTAGCCCTTTGTCAGATGGATAGACTGCAAAAATTTTCTTCCATTCTGTAGGCTGCCTATTCACTCTGATGACAGTTTCTTTTGCTGTGCAGAAGCTCTTTAGTTTAATTAGATCCCATTTGTCAATTTTGGCTTTGTTGCCATTGCTTTTGGTGGTTTAGTCATGAAGTCTTTACCCACGCCTATGTCCTGAATGGTATTGCCTGGGTTTCCTTCTAGGGTTTTTATGGTTTTAGGTCATATGTTTAAGTCTTTAATCCATCTTGAGTTAATTTTTGTATAAGGTGTAATGAAGGGGTCCAGTTTCAGTTTTCTGCATATGGCTGGCCAGTTTTCCCAACACCATTTATTAAACAATGAATCCTTCCCCCATTGCTTATTTTTGTCAGATTTGTCAAAGATCAGATGGTTGTAGATATATGGAGTTATTTCTGAGGCCTCTCTTCTGTTCCATTGGTCTATATATCTGTTTTGGTACCAGTACCATGCTGTTTTGGTTACTGTAGACTTGTAGTATAGTTTGAAGTCAGGTAGTGTGATGCCTCCAGCTTTGTTCCTTTTACTTAGGATTGTCTTGGCTATACAGGCTTTTTGTTGTTGTTGTTCCATATGAAATTTAAAATAGCTTTTAGTAGTTTTTTCTCTTCTTTTTTTTTCTTTTTCTTTTTCTTTTTTTTTTTGTTTGAAACAGAGTCTCACTCTGTCACCCAGGCTGGAGTGTGGTGGCACGATCTTGGCTCACTGCAAGCTCCGCCTCCCACGTTCATGCCATTCTCCTGCCTCAGCCTCCCAAGTAGCTGGGACTACAGGTACCCACCACCACGCCTGGCTAATTTTTTGTATTTTTAGTAGAGATGGGGTTTCACCATATTAGCCAGGATGGTCTCAATCTCCTGACCTGGTGATCCGCCCGCCTTGGCCTCCCAGAGTGCTGGGATTACAGGCGTGAGCCACCATGCCTGGCCAGTGTTTTCTAATTCTGTGAAGAAAGTCAATGGTAGCTTGTTGGGGATAGCATTTAATCTACCAATTACTTTGGGCAGTATGACCATTTT
The DNA here is from genome assembly GCF_003255815.1 of Theropithecus gelada. NCBI lineage: Eukaryota > Metazoa > Chordata > Mammalia > Primates > Cercopithecidae > Theropithecus > Theropithecus gelada. The sequence goes on along the minus strand of NC_037668.1, from coordinate 70,981,793 downwards.
CACGATATTGATTCTTCCTACCCATGAGCATGGAATGTTTTTCCATTTGTTTGTTTACTCTCTTATTTCTTTGAGCAGTGGTTTGTAGTTCTCCTTGAAGAGGTCCTTCACATCCCTTGTAAGTTGTATTCCTAGGTATTTTATTCTCTTTATAGCAATTTTGAACGGGAGGTCACTCATGATTTGGCTCTCTGTTTGTCTGTTATTGCTGTATAGGAATGCTTGTGATTTTTGCATATTGATTTTGTATCCTGAGACTTTGCTGGAGTTGCTTATCAGCTGAAGGAGATTTTGGGCTGAGGTGATGGGGTTTTCTCAATATACAATCATGTCAACTGCAAACAGAGACAATTTGACTTCCTCTCTTCCTGTTTCAATGTGCTTTATTTCTTTCTCTTGCCTGATTACCCTGGCCAGAACTTCCAATAGTATGTTGAATAGGAGTGGTGAGAGAGGACATGCTTGTCTTGTGCCAGTTTTCAAAAGGAATGCTTCCAGCTTTTGCCCACTTAGTATGATATTGGCTGTGAGTTTGTCATAAATAGCTCTTATTATGTTGAGAAAAGTTCCATCAATACCTAGTTTATTGAGTGTTTTTAGCATGAAGGGGTGTTGAATTTTATAGAAGGCCTTTTCTGCATCTTTTGAGATGATCATGTGGTTTTTGTCATTGCTTCTGTTTATGTGATGGATTACATTTATTGATTTGTATATGCTAAACATGCCTTGCATCCCAGGGATGAAGCTGACTCGATCGTGGTGGATAAGCTTTTTGATGTGCTGCTGGATTCAGTTTGCCAGTATTTTATTGAGGATTTTTGCATCGATGTTCATCAGGGATATTGGCCTGAAATTTTCTTTTTTTTGTTCATCAGGGATATTGGCCTGAAAGTGTCTCTGCCAGGTTTTGGTATCAGGATGATGCTGGCCTCATAAAATGAGTTAGGAGGGAGTTTCTCTTTTTCTGTTGTTTGGAATAGTTTCAGAAGGAATGGACCAGCTCCTCTTTGTACCTCTGGTAGAATTTGGCTGTGAATCCGTCCAGTCCTGGGCTTTTTTTTTTTTTTTGGTTGATAGGCTGTTAATTACTGCCTCAATTTCAGAACTTCTTATTGGTCTATTCATGGATTCAACTTCTTCCTAGTTTAGTCTTGGGAGGGTGTATGTGTTCAGAATTTACCCATTTCTTCTAGATTTTCTAGTCTATTTGCATAGAGGTGTTTATAGTGTTCTCTGATGGTAGTTTGTATTTCTGTGGGATCAGTGGTGATCTCCCCTTTATCATTTTTTAATGTGTCTATCTGATTCATCTCTCTTTTCTTCTTTATTAGTCTGGCTAGCGGTCTCTCTACTTTGTTAATTTTTCAAAAAACCAGCTCCTGTATTCATCGATTTTTTGAAGGGGTTTTCGTATCTCTAGCTCCTTCGTTTCTGCTGTGATGTTAGTTATTTCTTGTCTTCTGCTAGACTTTGAATTTGTTTGCTCTTGTTTCTCTAGTTCTTTTAATTGTAATGTTAGGGTGTCGATTTTAGATCTTTCCTGCTTTCTTTTGTGGGCATTTAGTGCTTTAAATTTCCCTCTAAACAGTGCTTTAGCTGTGTCCCAGAGATTCTGATACATTGTGTCTTTTTTCTCATTGGTTTCAAATAACTTATTTATTTCTGCCTTAACTCCGTTATGCACCCAGTAGTCATTCAGGAGCAGGTTGTTCAGTTCCCATGTAGTTGTGTGGTTTTGAGCGAGTTTCTTAATCCTGAGTTCTAATTTGATTGCACTGTGGTCTGAGGAGACTGTTTGTTATGAATTCTGTTCTTTTGCATTTGCTGAGGAGTGTTTTACTTCCCATTATGCGGTCAATTTTTGAATAAATGCATTGTGGTGCTGAGGAGAATGTATATTTTGTTGATTTGGAATGGAGAGTTCTGTAGACGTCCATTAGTTCTGCTTGGTCCAGAGCTGAGTTCAAGTCCTTGATATCCTTAATTTTCTGTCTCGTTGATCTGTCTAATATTCACAGTGGGTGTTAAAGTCTCACACTATTATTGTGTAGTAGTCTAAGTCTCTTTGTAGGTCTCTAGGGACTTGCTTTATGAGTCTGGGTGCTTCTGTATCGGGTGCATATATATTTAGGATAGTTAGCTCGTCTTGTTGCATTGATCCCTTTGCCATTATGTAATGCCCTCCTTTTTTGATCTTTGTTGGTTTAAAGTTTATCAGAGACTAGGATTGCAACCTCTGCTTTTTTTTTGGCTTTCCATTTGCTTAGTAAATATTCTTCCATCCTTTTATTTTGAACCTATTTGTGTCTTTGCACATGAGATGGGTCTCCTGAATACAGCACACTGATGGGTCTTGACTCTTTATCCAATTTGCCAGTTTGTGTCTTTTAATTGGGGCATTTAGCTCGTTTACATTTAAGGTTAATATTCTTATGTGTGAATTTGATCTTGTCATTATGATGCTAGCTGGTTATTTTGCCCATTAGTCGATGCCAGTTCTTCATAGTGTCGATGGTCTTTACAATTTGCCATGTTTTGGCAGTGGCTGGTACTGGTGTTTCCTTTCCATATTTAGTGCTTCCTTCACGACCTCTTGTAAGGCAGGCCTGGTGGTGACAAAATCTTTCAGTATTTGCTTGTCTGTAAATAATTTTATTTTTCTTTTGCTTATGAAGCTCAGTTTGACTGGATATGAAATTCTGGGTTAAAAATTATTTTCTTTAACAATGTTAAATATTGGTCCCCACTCTCTTCTGGCTTGTAGGGTTTCTGCAGAGAGATCCACTGTTAGTTTAACGGGCTTCCTTTTGTGGGTAACCTGACCTTTCTCTCTGGTTGCCCTTAACATTTTTTCCTTCATTTTAACCTTGGTCAATCTGATGATTATGTGTCTTGGGGTTGCTCTTCTTGAGGAGTATCCTTGTGGTGTTCTCTGTATTTCCCGAATTTGAATGTTGGCCTGTCTTGCTGGGTTGGGGAAGTTCTCCTGGATAATATCCTGAAGAGTGCTTTTCAACTTGGTTCCATTCTCCCCATCACTTTCAGATACACCAATCAAACGTAGGTTTGGTCTTTTCACATAGGCCCATATTTCTTGTAGGCTTTGTTCGTTCCTTTTCATTCTTTTTTCTCTAATCTTGTCTTCACACTTCATTTCAATGAGTTGATCTTCAATCTCTGATATCCTTTCTTCCGCTTGATGTATTCAGCTATTGATACTTGTGTATGCTCCACAAAGTTCTCGTGCTGTGTTTTTCACCTCCATCACGTCATTTATGTTCTTCTCTAAACTGGTTATTCTAGTTAGTGTCAGGCCTCTGAGCCCAAGCCAAGCCATCGCATCCACTGTGACTTGCATGTATATGCCCAGATGGCCTGAAGTAACTGAATAATCACAAAAGAAGTGAAAATGCCCTGCCCCGCCTTAACTGATGACATTCCACCACAAAAGAAATGAGAATGGCCGTTCCTTGTCTTAAGTGATGACATTACCTTGTGAAAGTCCTTTTCCTGGCTCATCCTGGCTCAAAAAGCTCCCCTACTGAGCACCCTGTGACTCCCACTCCTGCCCGCCAGAGAACAACCTCCCTTTGACTGTAATTTTCCTTTACCTACCCAAATCCTATAAAACGGCCCCACCCTTATCTCCCTTTGTTGACTCTCTTTTCGGACTCAGCCCGCCTGTACCCAGGTGATTAAAAAGCTTTTTTGCTCACACAAAGCCTGTTTGGTGGTCTCTTCACATGGATGCGCATGACAGTTAGCATTTCCTCTAACCATTTTTCTAGTTCTTATCTTCCTTGCATTGGGTTAGAACATGCTTTTTTTTTTTTTTTTTTTCTAGCTTAGAGGAGTTTTTTATTATCCAGCTTCTGAAGCCTACTTCTGTCAATTCATCAAACTCATTCTCTGTCCAGTTTTGTTCCCTTGCTGGTGAGGAGTTGTGAACCTTTGGAGAAGAGGCCTTTTGGGTTTTGGAATTTTCAGCCTTTTTGTGCTGGTTTTTCCGCATCTTCCTGGATTTATCTACCTTTGATCTTTGATGTTGGTGACCTTTGGATGGGGTTTTTGTGTGGATATCCTTTTTGTTGCTGTTGATACTATTCCTTTCTGTTTGTTAGTTTTCCTTCTAACAGCCAGGCCCCTCTGCTGCGGGTCTGCTGGAGTTTGCCGGAGGTCCACTTCAGACCCTGTTTGCCTGGGTATCACCAGTGAAGGCTGCAGAACAGCAAAGATTTCTGCCTGTTTCTTTCTTTGGAAGCTTCATTCCAGATGGGTACCCACCAGATGCCAGCTGGATCTCTCCTGTATGAGGTGTTAGGCAGGAATCTAGGCCCAACATGACAGTGTTACCTGGCATAGCAGGCCTTTTGTTAAAGACTCCCTTCACCCTTGTACACACCCACAGACTTACATGCGTCAGAGTTCAGGCTGGGCAACCACGCTCCCCCATGACCTGCAGCTCACCTGCATTCCACAAGTTCGTAAACAGCAGTTTCCGTTGACAGTTTCCAAAGACCCCTTCCTCATGACCCTTACTCAACTCCTGCCCTAGTAGTTTCAAGACCCCCTAGGCCCTGTTTGCACAACCAGCTTCCCTACCTCTCGGGCTATAAAAAGCCCCTACCCTCCTCCCTCAGCCCGACTTCCTTGGCCCGCACCTTTGGACCGAGGAACCTTGCCCACAAGTCCTAATAAAAGGCTATTCTCACTGCCATTTGCCTTGTGTCTTCATTCCCAGTTCAGCTCCAGCCTCAGTTTACCTTTACATAAGGTGTTTGTTGACCCCACTTGGAGATGTCTCCCCGTCAGGAGGTACGGGGGTCAGGGACCCACTTGAGGAGGCAGTGTGTCCCTTAGCAGAGCTTGAGCACAGTGCTGGGAGAGCCACTGCTCTCTTCAGAGCCAGCAGGCAGGAACGTTAAGTCTGCTGAAGCTGTGCCCACAGCCACCCCTTCCTCCAGGTGCTCTGTCTCAGGGAGATGGAAGTTTTATCTATAAGCTCCTGACTATGGCTGCTGCCTTTATTTCACAGATGTCCCGCCCAGAAAGGAGGAATCTAGAGAGGTAGTCTGGCTACAGTGGCTTTGCCGAGCTGCGGTTGACTCCGCACAGTTTGAACTTCCTGGAAGCTTTGTTTACACTTTTAGGGGAAAACCGCCTACTCAAGCCTCAGTAATGGCGGCTGCCCCTCCCTGCATCAAGCTCGAGCATCCCAGGTCAACTTCAGACTGCTGTGTTGGCAGCCAGAATTTCAAGTCAGTGGATCTTAGCTTGCTGGGCTCCATGCGGGGGATCCACTGATCTAAATTACTTGGCTCCCTGGCTTCACACCCCTTTCCAGGGGAGTGAGCGGTTCTGTTTCACTGGCATTCCAGGCACCACTGGGGTATGGAAAAATCCTGCAGCTAGCTCAGGATTGCCCACTTTGTGTTTTTAACCTAGGGCCCTGGTGGTGTAGGCACCCAAGGGAATCTCCTGGTCTGTGGGTTAAGACCATGTGAAAAGCATAGTATCTTGGCTGGAATCCACCATTCCTCAGGGCACAGTCTCTCATGGCTTACCTTGGCTAGGGGAGGGAGTTCCCTAATCCCTTGTGCTTCCCGGGTGAGGCAACGCCCCATTGGGCTTCAGCTCACCCTCTGTGGGCTACACCCACTGTCTAACCAGTCCCAGTGAGATGAGCCAGGTACCTCAGTTGGAAATGCAGAAATCACCTGCCTTCTGTGTTGAAATCATTGGGAACTGCTGACCGGAGTTCTTCCTATGTGGCCAGCTTGCCCACCACCTGTTTAACTTTTTGAGAAATTACCAAACTATTTTCCAAAGTGACTACACCATTTTACATTTCAACATTTTATTTTGCTGTCCACCTCATCAAGCAATCTTGCATGTATGATAGTTTTTCCTTGATTTTTCTGGGATATCTACTAATGTAATAGACATTTTGGTTGACTCTCCAATATGCAAACAAACTTCCCCCATTGAGTCATGGCAATAAAGATTGAGAAACTGATTTCAGTTTAAGAGTGAAACTTAATGGTCTAATTTCACTACCCCTTTTTTTGTGACTCAATTTGAGAAACATTTGTATGCAATTTTTGTCTAATTACCTTAATTGGTATAACTAATATAGTTCTTCTTGGTTCTGTTGCATTTTATGATAATCTTTAAGTTTTTAGTGTTTCTCTTGCTTATCCATGTTTGTTTTTTGATAAATGTTTTTATCTGAAAGATTTGTGATCATTTTTTAGGTATAATCTTCAAACAATAAAATTTGCCCTTTTGAAATGCATAATCCAGTGGTTTTTTAATATATTCACAAGGTTGTGCACAATCATCACTATCTTATTCCAGAATATTTTTATTGCTGCAAAAGGAAATCCTTACCCATTAGTTCCTCATTCCCTCCTTCCCTGATTCTTGGAACTACCAGTGTATACTCTGTCTCTATGGCTTACTTATTTTGTAGATTTCATATAAATAGAAGCATACAACATGTGACTACTTGTGTCTGGCTTGTTTCACCTTGCGTGATATTTTCAAAGTGTTTCATGTTGTAACATGTACGTAGCCTTCATTACTTTTCGTAGCTGAATCACATTCCATTGTATGGATATATCACAAATTTATTTATTCATTTATTAGTTGATAAACAATTAGATTTGTAATTTTTGGCTATTATAAATACTGCTGCTATAAACATCATGTACAATTTTTTTGTGTAAACGTATGCTTTTGCTCTCTTGAGTATATACCTAGCAGTGAAATTGTTGGGGCACATGAAAACCTATATTTAATTTTTGAGAAATTGCCAAACTGTTTTCCAAAGTGACAACACAATTTTACATTCTAACAAGCAATCTGTAAGTCTTCTGGTTTCTCCACATCCTCACTAACATTTGTTGTTGTCTTATATATTTATTTAATCCAGCTTTATTGAGGAATATTGACAAATAAACATTTCATATATTTAAGGTACATAACATGATATTGTCTGTCATTTTGTTATAGCCATCCTAGTGGGTATGAAGTGATAGTTCACAGTAGTTTTGATTGACATTTCCTTAATGACTATTATGTTGAGCATCTGCAATGTTGAGCATCTTTTATGTGCGTATTGGCCTTTTGTATACCTTCTTTGGAGACATTTCTATTCAAATAATTAGCCCATTTAAAAAATTGAGTTGCCTTTTTGTTGTTGTGCTGTAATTTTTCTTAAATATTTTAGATATAACTCCCTCATCAGATATATGATTTGCAAATATTCTCTCCCATTCTGTAGAATGTCTTGCCATTTTATTAAAAGTATCCTTTGAGGTACAGAAGTTTCTAATTTTGAAGTCCAATTTATCTATTTTTTCATTTGTTGCTTGGGATTTAGATATCATTGCCTAATCCAAGATCATGAACATATACACATGTGTTATCTTCTGAGAGTTACATATTTTTTGGCTCTTACACTTGTGTCTTTGATCTATATTTGTATGTAGTTAGAGTTAGGGGTCCAAACTCATGCCTTTGCTTGTGGGCATCCAGTTGTCCTAGTACTATTTGTTGAAAAAATTATTGTTTCCCTATTTAATTGTCTTCACTCCCTTGTCAAAAATCAATAGACCAAAATAAAATGGTTTACTTATGTACTCTCAATTCTATTCCCTTTATTTTTTGTCTGTCTTTATGCTAATACCATGCAGTTTTAATTACTGTAGCTTGTAGAAAGTTTTGAAAGCAAGAGGTGTGAATCCCCCAACTTTGTTCTTCCTTTTGAAGGTTATTTTGACTAATCTTAGTCCCTTGCATTTCCAGATGAGTTTTAGGAAAACTTTGTCAATTTCTTCAAAGAAGTCACCTAGGATTTTGATAGGTTGAATTTGCAGATCGATTTGGGAGTGTTGTTATCTTAATAATATTATGCTTTTCAATCCATGAACATGGGGTGTGTCTCCATTTATTTAGGTCTTCTCTAATTTTTTTCAATGATGTTTTACTGTTTGTTTGTTTGTTTGTTTTTTTGTTTTTTTGTTTTTACTGTTTTAAATGTACAATTTTTACACGACTTTTGTTAAAAATTTTCCTAAGCTTTTATTGTTTTTGGTGCTATAACAAAATAGAACTGTTTTGTTAATTTCATTTTCAGACTATTCGTTGCTAGTGTATATAAATATTATTGATTTTTGGGTATTGATCTTGTAGCCTGCAACCTTGCTGAACTCATTAGTGTGGCACTAATAGCTGTTAGTATGTGAAAATTCCTTAGGATTCTATATACTATATACTGTCTGCTACAAATAGATTTAGTTTTATTTTTTTTTTGTTTATAATCTGATGTCTTTTATGTTTTTTCTTGCTTAATTGCCAAGGCTAGAACTTCTGATACAATTTTGAATAAATGTGGCAAAGATTCACATCTTTATCTTATTCCTGATGTTATGAGGAAAGCATCCAGTCTTTCACCAATAAGTATGAAGTTAGCAGTGGGGTTTTTGTAAATGTGCTTTATTAAGTTGAGGACATTTCCTTCTATTTCTAGTTTGCCAAGTGTTTTCATCATGAGAGGGGGCTGGTGTACTAGAGTTCTCCAGAATCCAGAGAAACAAACCCAATAGGATGGATGGATGGATGGATAGATAGATACATACACAGATAGATAGGTGAGAGGGATTTTATTAGGGAAGTTGACTCATGCAATTGTAGAGGTTGAGAAGTCCTGCAATATGTCATCTGAAAGCTAGAGACCCAGGGATGCTGTCAGCATGACTCAGTTCAAGTCTGAAAGCCTTAGAACCAGGGAAGCCAATGGTGCAACTCAGTCTGAGACTGAAGACCTGAGAACCCAGGGGTACACTGATGCAAATCCTGGAGCTCAAAGGCCAGGTAACCTGATACTCTGATGTCCAAAGTTAGGAGAAGAAGGAGTCCCCAGCTCCAGGAAAGAAAGTAAATTTGACTTTTCTCTGCCTCTATTCTATCTGGACCCTCAAGTCTATTGCCCACATTGAAAATGAATCTTCCCCACTCAGTCCACTGACTCACATGCCAATCTCCTCTGGAAACACCCTTACAAACACAATCCAAAATAATGCTTTGCCAGACATCTAAATATTCCTTAATTGAGTCAAGTTAATACCTAAAAGTAATCATCATAGCTGGATTTTGCCAAATGCTTTTCTAAATGTGTTGAGATGACCTTGTGGTTTCTGTCCTTTATTCTGTTAATATGGTGATTACATTGATTGATTTCTCTGTGTTGAATTAACCTTGCATTATGGGATAAATCCCACTTGGTCATGGTACATAATTCTTTTCATATGTTATTGAATTATATTTTGTTGGTAATTTTGCACCTATATTCAAAAGAAATATTATTGTAGATTTCTTTCCTTGTGATATATTTGGTGTTAGAAAAATCTTGGCCTCATCAAATGAGTTGGGAAGTCTTCCATCTCTTCCATTTTCTTTTTTTTTTTAAGAGTTTGAGAATAATTGGTATTAATTCTTCTTTAAATGTTTGGTAAAATTCATCAGTGAAGATATCTGGCTTTTCTTTGTGGGAAGTTTCTAAAAATTACTGATTAAACATCTTTACTTGTTATTGATCTACTTAGATTTTCCATTTCTTCTTTAGTCAGTTTCAGTAATTTATATCTTTCTAGGAATTTGTCTATTTCATATAGTTTTTTTTGGCATACAGTTATTAATAGTATTCCCTTATAATCCTTTTTATCTGTAAGGTAAGTAGTAATGTCCTTTTATTCTAGTAATTTGAGTCTTTTCTTTTAGTTTAAGGATTGTGAATTTTGATGATTTTTTTTCAAGAAACAATTTTTGGTTTTACAGATTTTCTTAATTTTTTTCTACTCTTTATTTCGTTTAAGCTCATTGTATTCTGTATTATATTTCCTTCCTTAATCTTACTTTGGGTTTAGTTTTCCCTTTTGCTATGGTTTCTTTAGGCAGAATATTAGGTTCCAGATTAGAGGTTTTTTTTCTTTCTTTTTTTTTAAAATAGGCATTTACAGCTATATTTTATGCTGAGAACGGCTTTACTTTTTCTTTTTTCTTTTCTTTTTTTTTTTTTTCGAGACAGAGTTTTGCTCTTGTTGCCCAGGCTGGAGTGCAATGGCACGATCTTGGCTCACCGCAACCTCTACCCCCCATGTTCAAGCAATTCTCTTGCCTCACCCTCCCTAGTAGCTGGGATTACAGGCACGTGCCACCACGCCCGGCTAATTTTGTATTTTTAATAGAGACGGGGTTTCTCCATGTTGGTCAGGCTGGTTTCGAACTCCTGACCTGAGGTGATCTGCCCTCCTCAGCCTCCCTAAGTGCAGGGATTACAGGCATGAGCCAGCGCCCCCGGCCTGAGAACTGCTTTTTCTGTATCTCATTAATTTTGGTGTTTGTGCTTCATTCATTTCCAAATATTTTCTAATTTTTCTTGTGATTTCTTCTTTGACTTGTGGTTATTAAGGAGTGTGTTAACTTCCAAATATTTGTGAATTCCCCACATGTGCTCCTATTATTGATTTATAATTCATTTCACTGTGGTCAGAAAATATACTTTGTATTATTTCAATCATTTTAAATTTATTAAGATTTGTTTTAGGTACTAGGACATGGTTTCTCCTGGAAAATATTCCATATGCACTTGAGAAAAATATGTATTCTGCTTCTCTTAGGTAGAATGTTCTATAGATATATGTTTAGCTTGTTCATAGTCTTCTTCAAGTGTTCTGTTTCTTTACTTTTTGTCTAGTTATTCTATTATTTAAAGTTGAGTGTTGACATTCCAACATTATTGTTGAATTGCCTATTTCTCACTTAAATTCTGACCATTTTTGCTTTTGGAGCTAGGTTGTTTGATTCATGTATGTTTATAATTGTTGTATCTTCTTGACTGATTGACCATTTCATTATTATAAAATATTATTTATTTTCTCTAATAAAAATTTTTGTCCTAAGAGTTATTTTGTCTAAGTGTAGTCACTCCAGCTCTCTTTGGTTACTATTTGCATCACATATCTTTTCCCATTTATCACTTTCTATCTATTTGTGCCTTTGATGATAAGGTGTGTCTTTTGTAGACTGTATAGTAGGACTTTTAAAAAAATCTTTTCTTTGAATCTCTGCTTTTACATTGGAGTGTTTAATACGTTTACATTTAATGTTATTTTGACAAAGTAGGATTTATGTCTGCCATTTAAAACATTTTCTGTATATCTTATGTTTATTTGTTTGTTTATTCTATTCTATTTCTTCATTACTGCTTTCTTTTGTATTAAACAGATATTTTCTAGTCTACCAATGTAATTTCCTTGTCATTTACTTTATGGTAATTTTTTTTTTTTTTTTTTTAGGCAGAGTCTCGCTCTGTCACCCAGGCTGGAGTGCAGTGGCACAATCTCAGCTCATTGCAAGTTCCACCTCCTGGGTTCACACCATTCTCCTGCCTCAGGATCCTGAGTAGCTGGGACTACAGGAGCCTGCCACCATGCCCAGCTAATTTTTTATATTTTTTTAGTAGAGACGGGGTTTCACTGTGTTAACTAGGATGGTCTCAATCTCCTGACCTCGTGATCCGCCCACCTTGGCCTCCCAAATTGCTGGGATTACAGGCATGAACCACCGCGCCTGGCCATTTTACGGTAATTTTTGAGTTTTTTCTTAGTGGTTTCCCTGGAGATTATAATTAACATCTACATTTAGAACAATCTAGTTCAGATTAAGATCAAATTTGTCAACAGTATAGAAAAACATTGATCCTATGTACCATCATTTCTTTCCCCAACATTTGTGCTGTTGTTCTCGTACAAATTGTATTTTTATATATTGTGTGCTCATTAAGATAGGGAAAAAAAGTTTCTAAAAAGTACATTTATATTATCTTTCACGTATATCTATGTAAATATCTATGCCAGTACTCTCTATTACTTTGTGCAGATTGAATTTACTGTCTAGTGTCCTTTCATTTCAGCTTGAAAGACTTCCTTTAGAATTTCTTATAGGTTATATTTGCTAGAAACGATTCTTTCAGTTTTAGTTTATCTGAGAATGCCTTAATTTCTCCTTTAGTTTTGAAAGATAGTTTTATTCGATGTAGAATTCTTGATTTAAGTGTTTTTCCCCAGCACTTTGGGAGGCTGAAGCAGGAGAATTGCTTGAAAGCAGCCTGGGCAACAATGAGATCCACATTTCTACAAAAAACAAACAAACAAATGGAAAAACCCACACATACATACACCCCACTAAAATCTTAGCTGGGAGTGATATTGTACACCTTTAGTTCTAGCTACTCAAGAGGCTGAGGCAGGAGGGTCCCTTGAGGCCAGAAGATTAAAGCTGTAGTGAGCTACGATCACACCACTGTACTCCAGTCTAGGCAATCGAGCAAGATCCCGTCTCTTTAAAAAAGCAAAAACAATTTTTTTAAAAAACAGAAAGTCTTTTTTCAGCATCTGGAATATGTCATCCCACTGCCTTCTTGCTTCTATCATTTCTGATGAGAAATCAACTATTCGGCATATCAAGGATCACTTATATGTGATAAGCCACTTCTCTCTTGCTATTTTAAAGATTGTATTTTTGACTTTTCACAGTTTGATTGTGATGTGTCTAGATATGGATCTCTTTGAGTTTATTCTACTTGGAGTTTGTTGTTTTTCTCAGATGTGTAAATTAATGTTTTCCACCAAATTTGAGAAGTTTTTGACCACTATTTCTCCAGCTTTCTTTCTGCCTCTTTCCCTCCTCTACGTCTAAGACTCCCATTATTTGTATGATTGGTACACTTGGTGGTGTTCCATAAGTTTCTGAGGCTCTGTTTATTTATTTTTCTATATGTTTCTCATATTATCTTCAAGCTTGCTGGTTTGTTTTTTCTGCCTGTTCAAATCTTCTGGTAGCCCCTCCAGTTAAGTTGTCATTTCAATTATTCTACTTTCCAATGTCAGAATTTCTATTTGTTTCTTTTAAAGGATGGAATTTCTATCTCTTTATTGATATATTCTTTTATTTGCTTATTATGATCCAGGGATATATTATATTTGGTGAGACATTGTTCTTATATTTTCTTTTAGTTGTTTTGACATGGTTTCCATTAGTTCTTAGAACATATTTAAAACAGTTGATTTAAAACCACTGTCTAGTAAGTCCAGGCCAGGCATGGTGGCTCACACCTGTAATCCCAGCACTTTGGGAGGCCAAGATGGGAGGATCACCTGAGGTCAGGAGTTTGAGACAGCCTGGCCAACATGGTGAAACCCTACTAATAATACCAAAAAAAAAAAAAAAATTAGCTGGGCATAGTGGTGGGTGCATGTAATCTCAGCTACTTAGGAGGTTGAGGTAGGAGAATTGCTTGAAACTGGGAGGTGGGGGTTTGCAGTGAGCGGAGATCGTGCCATGGCACTCCAGCCTGGACAATAAGAGTGAAACTCCATCTCAAAACAAAAAACAAACAAAAAAGCACCATTGTCTAGTAAGTCCAAAGTTTGGGTTTTCTCAGGGACAGTTCTTATTGATTGCCTTTTCTCCCCTGTATGGATCACACTTTCTTGTTTCTTTTCATGTCTTGTAATGTTTTTGTTGAAATCTAGACATTTTAAATAACATTCTGTGGCGACTCTGGGAATACGATTGCTCTGCCTTCCATGGATTTGTTGCTGTTGTTTGTTTTGTTACTTTTCTGAGCTGGTTCTATAGAGTCTGCGCTCTTTATCATGTGTCACGGACCACTAACATCTCTTCTCAGTTAGTTTAGTGGCCAGCTAATGATTGGACAGAGATTTCCTTAAACCCTTGGAGCCAATAAATTTCCCAGTTTTTGCTGAGGCACTCTGCATGTGGGGCATACCTTCAACATTAATCAGGCTTTTGACTATGCTGCCTTATCTCCTGGTTCCTGATTGTGTAGGTCCTCAATATCAACCTAAGGTGAGGGCTAGGGCCTTCTTGGGTCATTCCTGATTACATATATAGTGGGGGGTCTGCATATAGCTCTATGCGTATGGGTGGCCCTTTAGATTCCAAGGACTATGTCAGAGCATTTCAAAAAGCTTTCTGCTAAGCTTTTTGACTAGTCTATTATTTGTCCCAATTATTATTTATCGTTTGAGGGAGCCATGAAGTTAATAAATTGCTTCTAATTTTTTTCAACAAATGTCCCTGATAAAAAGAAAGCCCCAGAAAGCTTTACCTTTTATGAGGACCACATTAGATCAAATAAAGACAACTGTGCAAATGGGGCCTTCTAATAAAACACCAAAAAGGTCAAATATTGACAATTATCTTTAACATATTTTAATATTAGTACTAAAAATTATATAGCCTCAGTTAAATCAATTCAGTGCTTACAGCCATAGTTTTTTCATTTGTTAGTCAACAAAGGATCATAAAACTATATTTCCTGGGTTCTTGCATATAAAAAGTTTTGTTCCCTGTGTATGAAAAAAGTTTGGCTAGTTATAATATTCTTGAGTCATACTTTTTTCCTTCCACTGAGAACTTCGGATGAAGATTGTTTCACTGTCCCATCTTCTACTCCTGAATGATGTTGTAAAAAGGTTTGAGGTCAACCTAATATTTTTCCCTTATAAGTGTTTCTTTTCTTTGGATCCTTCAAAGGAGATTTTATTTATTATCAAGCATGACATACTTATTGGGAAGGCCTCTTTTCTGATCTTCTATATTAGTTGTTACTAACATATTGTATTGTGTCACCTTTCAATCTGTAGAGTGAAAACTGATTTTTCTTTTTAAATGTTCCTGTATTAAGTTTTAAATATAAACTTCTGGTATGTTTATTCAGTTTAGTCTTCAAAGACACAAATTGATTGCATATATTGGTCTTCATTTGTGTTACATATATATTATTTTTTTGTAATCCTTTCAAATTCTTTGTTCATTTCCATTTCAATTGCGTAATTTTTTATTCTGACTTCTCTGTCCTCTGATGCAATTTTAGCAATGTCTGGCTTACTTTTCTTTTTCTTTTTTTTTTATTATTATAATTTAAGTTCTAGAATACATGTGCATAACGTGCAGGTTTGTTACATATGTATACTTGTGCCATGTTGGCGTGCTCCACCCATCAACTCGTCAGCACCCATCAACTCGTCATTTACATCAGGTATAACTCCCAATGCAATCCCTCCCCCCTCCCCCGCCCCATGATAGGCCCCAGTGTATGATGTTCCCCTTCCCGAGTCCAAGTGATCTCATTGTTCAGTTCCCACCTATGAGTGAGAACATGCGGTGTTTGGTTTTCTGTTCTTGCGATAGTTTGCTGAGAATGATGGTTTCCAGCTGCATCCATGTCCCTACAAAGGACACAAACTCATCCTTTTTTATGGCTGCATAGTATTCCATGGTGTATATGTGTGTCTGGCTTACTTTTCTATGGTCATTTTATTTTTCTCTTCCACTTCTTTCTAAAATTCTATTAGCTCATATATCATTTCTTGTGGTCACATCACGTATTTAATAAACTCTTCAATCTGTTTTGGACTTTTTTGTTGTTTCATTAAGCACTTTACATATTATGGCCATGACATGCTGTCATTAAAGTATACTATTGTGTGATATGTGTAAATCCCTTGAGACTAGGAGCCATATGTCATTCCTTTGATCTTTAGATAGCTGACATCTGGGAAGGCTAATAAGAAGCACCACTTCAAGCCAATATTTATTCATTTGTAAATAAAAGCATTGTCTCTCAGATAGGATGAGCTTGTCCTAAATTACGTATGATGGAATCAAGATACAACCCAGGCCTCTGACCTCTCAGACAGGTCTCTTCCATCCTAAGGATGCCCCAGAAAGTCAAAGCAGACCTATTCTTCAGTATATAGGTAGGTCTACAACTTCAGGGGGGGCTTCATCTGAACTCATGTTCTTATCGTCCTGGGTTTCTCAACCTTAGCATTAATGACATTGTGGGCTGGATAATTCATAGTTGTCAGGGACTGTCCTGTATGTTGCTGGATGTTTAACAGCATCTCTCCCTTTACTCACTAGATTCCACTTCGCCACTCCCTCACCCCCCACTCGCCACCAGTTGGGACAACCAAAAATATCTAGTTTGGGGTTTCCTCTTTCTTAGTATCATTATCTCTAGAATCCCCTTTCTAGTTTCTTACACACCAGTCATCAGAGTAGTGTTTCTGAAATTCAGACCATTTCATTCCCTCATATTAATGCTCCAAGCGTGCCACATTGCCCAGGGCAGAGTCGTAGATTCTTCTCATGGTTACAGAGGCCTTTTGTAACCTAGCCTTGCCTATCTCTCTGACTTTTCTCTTTATTCTGATTCAGACACTCTCAGATCAATCTGCTGAATTATTCTGTTCAGAAATGCTGTGCACTTTCACATCACCTAGACTTTGCTTGCTTGTGTCTAAGATTCTTATTCCTTTCCACACTGAATATGTCACTGCACCCTTAAGGCCCAAATTAAATGGCATTCCCCTGGGAAAACTTAGCTGCTACCTCTTCAGAGCTCCTACATTTAGTGCAATCCTCATGGAATGTCCTAAAGGGTTGTAAATGCTTATTTACCAGGAAAAATTTCCCCTTGGCTTTACATTCCCTCTTCCCAGCACAAAACCTGGCCTGGAGGAGAGATAAAAAGTGTATATTAGAAGATAGAATATGAAGGTGCCCAAGATAGCTGATGCATGCTTTCTTGGGAGACAGAAGTCATGCATGTTTGCCAGTCTGGGGTCTGTAGCTGGGACAGTGGGCTGGGTGCCTCAAAGTCTTCACAGATGACCCAGGAATCCTAAGAACAATGATGGAAAGTGAGGGTAACAGGAAGGTAATGCAGACTGAGGGAGATGGGCCTAAAATTCAGGGGCAACCCGAAGATATAAGAGAAGATCTTCAGGTGGGGAGCGTAGGAGAGGTGAAAAAGGGAATAATAAGTTTGCAGAGCTCTTACTATAATCCAGGCACGGTCCTAAAAGCTTTCTATTTATCAACCTATTCTATCTTCACAACAACCCTATGAAGCAGGTTCTGTTTTCCTGATAAAAGACCCTGAGTCCCAGAGAGGTTTTTGAACTTGCCCAAACTCGTACCTGGTAATGTAAACCCATGCAGTAGGGAATCTAACCCAGAGAAAACATAGAGCATAAGAGGGCATGGGCAGTCAGAAAACTGGCTGGACCACCAAGGAGGGCCCATGGGAGTTGTCAGGGCTCAGGTTGGGAGGATCAAGGGGTCTGGCTGTACATAGCTTTGAGTTTGGGTGTTGGAGATCAGACCCATTGTTCAGATATTGGGGAATTCAAAGGCACAAGAAGCTCATTAGAAAGCTGCCAGAATTGTCCTCCTGAGAATCAAGTTCCCTGGAGCAGAGTTTCAAAGGAATCCCCTCAGATTCCTGATCCACCCCTCACAGAGCTCAACAGCAGGTAAAGAGTGATGGGGGTTGGGGTAGGGGACCTGAAACACCTGAGTCTTCTCATCGGAGGCGTACCTTCTTCTTCCTGCCCTGGTTCTCTCTACTGTCTATAAATCCTGACTGTGTATCTCTTCATGGCTATGTCTTTTGCTCTGTCCTGTTGCTTCTCTGTTCACCTCTTCTCCTCTGTCTCTCTAACCTGCTTTTTTGTTTACCTCTTTCTGTCCCACTGCCCTTCTCTCTCTTTTTGTCTGAGTTAGGGTACACATCTACCTCAAGGCATCTGGCCTTCAGTTGCCAGTGAAGACAAGGAGAAGGAGGAAGGGCTATTGTCAGCACGGCTGAGGCAGTTGGACTCTCTCATATTCCCATCCTAATCAGGTTTGGAAACGACATGACAAGAGGGAGGCAGATGGCAGGTAGGGAAGGTTGATAGGTTTGCACTAGGATGTAAGATAGGAGGAGGGTCTGTGAGGAGATCTAAGGAGAGGCAGAGATTTCAGGGACCACGTTGGAACTGGGAGTTGCTCTAAGGATCTTGTACTGAGGAGAGGGCAGATGCCTCCCACAAAGATACCCGGAAATGATTCATGGCCCCCACTCCCATTACAATCATCAGGGAAGACAGGGCTGAAACTGCTTTTGCAGCCCTTTCATCTCTCACCATTCCCATTCCCTCTGCCTCTTCTCTAAGCACCACATGCTTTTTCCCACATTCTGCAACATATTATGTATACTTAGTAGGCCACTTCTGCAAAATGCTACTAAACTGAGTGAGTGGGTGGGACTAGCAGATGGGAGTCACAAGTGGGAGGAGGTTGCGTCAATGATCCAGGTATTAGTTTTTACTACATACTGGGCACAATGATTGACACTGCAGGTATAGTACTGAACAAAACATAGTCCTTGCTTTAACAACATAGTTGGGGGCAATAGACAATAATCATATCACTTCCTTTAAGAAGTGGAAACCAGCAATAAAATCCTAAGCCCTCCAACCATCTGAATGGACCCCTCATCTTAGCCAAGAACATTCCAAAATTAACCTGAAAAACTAGTTCAGGCCATGACGGGAAGTGTGAGTTGGACATGCCTCGCAAATGGCCAGTACTAACATTAAAACAGAGATCATAAGACTGATAGAACAGACTATCTGTCTGATAAGAAACATTTACAATCTATTCTCTCCAAAGCCTACCACCTGGAGGCTTCAACTGCATGATAAAACCTTGGTCTCCACAACCGCTTATTGTAACCCATACATTTCTTTCTATTGATTCCAGGTCTTTAGATAATAACTCAACCAATTAGCATCAGAAAATTTTTGAATCTGCCTATGACCTGGAAGATCCCACTTCCAGCTGTCCCACCTTTCCAGACTGAACCAATGTACCTCTTACATGTATTGATAGATGTCTTATATCTCCCTAAAATGTATAAAACTAAGCTATAGCCTGACCATCCTGGCCATACGTTCTCAGGATCTCCTGAGGGCTGTGTCACAGGCCACTGGTCACTCATATTTGGCCCAGAATAAGTCTCTTCAAACATTTTACAGTTTAATTCTTTTCATTGACAATAACTTGGTGCCCAACATGGGGCCTCAGGGAAGACTCAGAACCCTGAAGTAGTTGCCAAACTTGGAGCTAAGGTACCTGTAAGGGCCCATTGAAAGCCCTTCCTGACTTCAAGCTTCTCCTAAGCCCTGGACCTCCATTTGGTTGATGGTGTTTGATTTATTCTGAACCGCTTTTTCCCCCTAGGGAATTGTTGTTTAGGATCTGAATTCTGGTTTGGAGATGCATTCTAAAGGGTCTTCTCCATTGTCTTTTTCTAAAGACAAGGCAAATGACCCCCTTTCAGGCACCCTGTTTGGTTTCTGTCTTGGAGATGCATTCTGAAAGTACTTCTCCATTGCTTTTTCCCAAAATGAAGCTCAATTGGCTTGTCTGCACATTTTTTTGAGGAAGTGAACTGTCATTTTCACAGATAAATGAGAGACTGAGCTCTTCAACTTTGAAGGGAAAGGGCATTTTGTTCATCCTAGCTGAAAGGCACCCCTGGGTGACTGGAGGCCAAGTGTGAGTGTCTGGGGGATTAACCTCTCATAACACGCAGTGGCCCCCTATGGCGAGGCTCCAACAGAATTAGTTTTAAAAAGCTCATCCAGGAAATGCACATATGAGCTGATCACTCAGCATTTCGAGCCCTCTTGGAGGTGATAGACTTCCAGAGAGAGAAACTAATTCAGGTAAAAGGGTGGAAACGACTCAGTGGTAAGATACTATGGAGCACACCAGGAGATGGAAACTATTCTGGCTAACATTGTGAAACCCCATGTCTACAAAAAATACAAAAAATTAGCCAGGCGTGGTGGCGCGCACCTGTAGTCCCAGCTACTTGGGAGGCTGAGGTAAGAGAATCTCTTGAACCTGGGAGGTAGAGGTTGTAGTGAGCCGAGATCACGCCACTGCACACCAGCCTGGGCGATAGAGTGAGACTCCATCTCAAAAAAAAAAAAAACTATTTAAAAAGTTACATAATTAAGTTGACTATAATTAAAATAAATTATAATAGTCTTTCTAGAAATTGGACTTTGGTATTAAAAATATACTAATACCAAACTAAAGTGTTTTTGATGAAGTTTACAACACACAAGGATGCGTGGGGTTTGCTACAGAAAATGTAATTTTTTTTCTAGTTTAGAGGCTATTTAAGAATCATTTTAAAATAAAGAAAATTTATACAGACAAAACTAAATAGGCCAGGTGCGGTGGCTCAAGCCTGTAATTCCAGCACTTTGGGAGGCCGAGATGGGCGGATCACGAGGTCAGGAGATCGAGACCATCTTGGCTAACACGGTGAAACCCCGTCTCTACCAAAAAATACAAAAAAAAAAAAAAAAAACTAGCCGGGTGAGGTGGCGGGCGCCTGTAGTCCCAGCTACTCGGGAGGCTGAGGCAGGAGAATGGCATAAACCTGGGAGGTGGAGCTTGCAGTGAGCTGAGATCCGGCCACTGCACCCCAGCCTGGGCGACAGAGCGAGACTCCGTCTCAAAAACAAAAAACAAAAACAAAAAAAAACTAAATAGATTAAAAATAGATTAAGAGAAAAATAAAAGCATGGGGAATGAGAAACCTTTGACTCCTGGGTGGCTATATAGTCACCCATAGTATGGAGCTGCAACTGAGCTGCATTCAGATTCTAAAGGTAAAAGTTACCCGTGGAATTTAGAGATGGATCATGCTCCCAGGGAGTTGATTCACTAGATGTATAAGGAAATGGAAACTAATAAAGAAAAAGCAAAATATTCAATCTCTTGGTTATTGCTATTTGTAATACCTAAAATAAAATTAAAGGAGAATGTTGGATCAGACCTTGATGCTAGACCAAGATCAGATTTAGGTTTGTACGAGCTTATGCCACCAGCCTGAAAACTGCCCCTCCAATGGCAAAATTATGCAGGGACAACAGAAAGTACCTCTAATACCTGAGGTTATCAAGAAGATAGTGTGGGGGAAGGGCAAAACCAACTAACAAAACCAGAGGGTATAATGTAAAGGAATTTTACGTTTTGTAAATTGTACAAACCATTCTGTAGATTGGTATCATCAGTTTCCTGAGAAACCTTTACTATAATGGTTTGTAAAAATAACTACTTTAAGAACAATATCTTTAATTTTACATGCTGCAGAATAAAATTGGGCTGATGCAGGATCCACAGTTCACTATTAATCACTGAGTATATAGATCCAGACACACTGGAGGTTATTTCTGAGAGAACAACCAGCCTAATGCACTGGATAAATGCTACTGTAAGGTCTGTTTACCCTGAGAAAGGGACTGCCCAACTCTCCCTATAAAATGCTAAGTGGAGGACTCCAGATGAAGTGGCTGATATGCTTTATACACAAGCCATGTAGGGCTGGCTTTATGATGATGAGGATATTCTCCCACTGAATATGCCTATTACCCAGGTCATGGTAAATGCTGTGGTTAAAGTGGCCCCTTCTGTCAGAGGCGTTTGAACCACAGTGACTCACTCTTGAATAGGGGCTGGGCAAAATAAGGATGAGGCCTACTGGGCTGCATTCCCAGGAGGTTAGGCATTCCTAGCCTCTAGATGTATATGGTTAAGGGAACAGATCAGTAATATCTACTGAACAGACCCAGGCTCAGGAATCCCAGTATCTTGAGAACAAAGGCATTCTTAATTTTTGTTTTAAAGATAATAATATCAATTCTTGCAAAATATAGTAATTACAAAAATTAATCCTTTATCACAAACCCTTGTAGTAGAGAACTTCTCCCCATATAAACAAGCACTATACCTAGGATGGGCATGTTCCTCCTTTTAGTTTCAGTAAGAGGTGCCCTTCTTTGTCTGGAGGAGCTATTCTTTCACTCCTTTACTTTCTTGATAAACTTGCTTTCATTTTGTACTGTGGACTCACCCCAAATTCTTTCTCGTGTGAGATCTAAGAACCCTCTCTTGGGGTCTGGATCAGGACCTCTTTTCATTAACACTTCTGCATGGGCACTCTGAGTGACATTACTCCCACAGAAATGCAGAATCAAATAACTGTTTCAGAAGCCTTATCAAACTTGCTATCCCTCATGGGTCTTACAGATGCTAATAAAACATTAAGGTAATTAACAAAAAATAATAGGAAAGGCAAAAGGGAGTCAAAGGACTCATCCCGGATGGGTGGAAATCTTTAGATGGTTATTAGAAATGAAATAAATTAAATGAAAACTGATGGGGTTAAAACAAAGGTCTTTACAACACTGACAAAGGTTGGGAGGAACAAAGGGAACCCCTGCTAGTTGGTCAACATTAAAGAGCTCCACACCCGTTTTCTGCATTTGCCCCACGTTGAAGAAATGTAAGAAAATAAAAAAACAAAGGTTAAAATGAGAAAGCTAACACTTCCTTGGGACAAAGTTGAGGCAAATTAAGATAAAGATTGTCAAAAGGGCCTATGTCTCTTGTCTCAGCTCCTTGCTGGGAACACAAATCCTTTTTCACCAGAAAAGATAAAATGGTCTGGGGGTAGAGAACTAAAATTCCTGGGACCAGAACATAAAAATGTAAAGGGTGATAGAATTATGAAACTTGAGATTTAACTGTGACTCCTTTACTTAAATGTCTTATAAAAATAGGTATTGTAGCTGAGTGGGGGATGTTTCCCCTGTCTAGTACTATAAAACTGAAGGCTTGTAAATCTGTCCTTTGAAAAGTGTTAATTTCACATGCTAAATGGGAACTAGTAAGATTGCTTGAGTTCACAGAATATAAGGTAGAAGTTGGAGTGCTGGTCAGGACAAATTCTCCACTTGGTAGTTCTTTGAGGAAGGTTCATTTGGAGCTTATGGCAAAAGCTTGTAAGCACTTCCCAATGACAACTACTGGGACTTTGGACCAGAGAACTTCCACTTGAGGAGCATTTACTACCTTGGGATGTTAACTGAAGCTACTCCTATACTCCTATGCTAATGGAAATAATGGCGCCCAAAACAGTTCCATGATAAAATAGAAATGGTTTATACAGAATCTTGCTACATGGGGATGCAAGGAGGAGATACTCATGAGCAGGAAGCCTCTTTTTCCCCTAGGACTGACTGTGTGTGAGGAGCTGCTGGATTCTACAATGCCTGATAAACAGCTCTCATCTGACAAGAGCTGCTTGGCTTGTGAATGGCCGTTCCAAGGTGAACAAATGATATCCTGTTCGGAAGGCAGCTGTTCTGGTTAAAAAGGAGTCAAGGAAATCTTTCTCTTTTGAGTTATTTATAATTTACAGCAATTGGTTAAAGTACATTTTGATAAGCAAATTTACCTTTCTCTCTGAGTTCTCCAAAATTTGGAAACTATTTGTGAGTATTCTGATTTTATGACAATATAGTTATTTGCATGAGTTTAGTAAGAATCTTTTCTTTTAAAACAGGACAATTGGAGACACTGGTTATTTTACCAAGGCTTTGAGTAGGATAACATATATTTAGATAAAGTTCCAGCAAAGCCAACTTGAAAAGAGTCTATATGACCAATCAATTCTTGCTATACTTTATGCAAATAATCAGGCCAAGTATAATAAGCCTAAAACTTATTTTGCACACAAATTGGTCTTACTATAATCTCTCTCTAGTAGAAAAGGAGGGCTAGAGAGAAATTGTTTCAAAGGAAAACGATAACACCTGTTACTGGATTCCAGCCCTGACTTTTGTATTTGAGTGCAGATTGAATAATGAATTATTTTTGGCTACAATAATCCTCTAAAGAGTACCAGGTTATACTTTTCTTTGTGTTTTTAATTAGCAGCCTATTGGAATAGGTTCCTTTTTCTATTCTGACACACACATTCTCTTTTGATTGTCAAATCATTAATGTTATTTATCTCTCATAATTTTATTCCTTCAAAGAAAACTAGAATCATGATATTCTGAAGACTGGAGATGATTCGAAAAAGCCTGCAAATTGTCCTTGTTTGGAATCCCACTGAACTTGATCTGTTTCACTGCAAATGCCCTGCTGCTAAAACTATACAAGCACCCTCCCTCTAGTTCCAGGAAGTATTGTGGAAGAGGTGGGTACATAAGATGGTAAGGGCTGGTTTTGAGAGACAGAATTAGTTCTGACTCTTCAAATTAAGAATGGGTACACAGATGCTAAACTGCTGGTAAAATAAGGGACTTGCCTCTTGGATTATTATGTGAGTGGTAACTTTTCAACCATTCTATCCATAAAGAATTTCCTGCTTCCCATATAATTAAAATATTATTATTACAGGCAGCATATAAACATACCTTGTGACAAAGCCTCCTAGGTATAATTCTCCCAGTTATGAGATTTGTGCAGATAGATACATATTAAATTTTTTTATCAGCCACTGTAGGACAAATTACCAAAAGACAGCAAAAGGTATTGAAGCACAACAAAAGTCTCTAAATTCCTTAGCTTAACTTTTAACAATGCTTAGGTTTTATATAGCTAATCGCTGTAAGTGTCTAAAATCAAGATCATAGTAGCTCAACACATAGAAGTTAAAGGTAGATAAGTCAATTTTGTAACCTCAACTTTTCCTTTTCATTAGTTGGCATACATATATATATATATATATATATATATATATTTTTTTTTTTTTTTTTTTTTTAGACAGAGTCTCACTCTGTCACCCAGGCTGGAGTGCAGTGGCACTATCTCAGCTCACTGCAAGCTCTGCCTCTCAGGTTCATGCCATTCTCCTGCCTCAGTCTCCCGAGCAGCTGAGACTACAGGCGCCTGCCACCACACCCGTCTACTTTTTTGTATTTTTCATAGAGATGGGGTTTCACCGTGTTAGCCAGGATGGTCTCGATCTCCTGACCTCGAGATCCACCAGCCTCGGCCTCCCAAAGTGCTGGGATAATGTTGGCTTTTATATTACTTAAACGTTTTAAAATTAATGAATGCCTGTCCATGTCCATTCACATCTGGCCTAGAATGTTTAAATTGGCTATAAGTCTTTTGGCTGTAAGTCCCTTGGCCATAGGTTTCCCACTGAGGGACAGGATGGACCTCGGGTGGGCAGTCATGCAACCTGGGGTGGGCAGTCATGCCACCCCAGCAATGCTATGGGACAAAATAAAAGTTTGGTGGCCATTGATGTTGCCTCTGGCAAATCTTGGCCAGAAGGGGAGAATATAAACCAGAAATAAGATTCTAAGCCCTCCAACCATCTGAATGGACCATCCTCTTGGCCAAGGGTCTTCCAAAGTTAACCTGAAAAGCTAGTTTAGGCCATGACGGGAAGTGGGTGTTGGACATGCCTCACAACTGGCCAGCATTAACATTAAAACAGAGATCTTAAGACTGATAGAACAGACTTTAAGTCTGATAGGAACACTTATAATCTTTTCTCTCTGAAGCCTACTACCTGGAGGCTTTATCTGCTTGATAAAACCCTGGTCTCCACAACCCTTATTGTTACCCAGACACTTCTTTCTATTGATTCCAGATCTTTAGATAATAACTCAACCAATTGCCAATAAGAAAATCTTTATTTTTATTTTATTTTATTTTTTTTTGAGACAGAGTCTCACTCCATTACCCAGGCTGGAGTGCAGTGGCATGATCTCAGCTCACTGCAACCTCTGCCTCCCAGGTTTAAGTGATTCTCCTGCCTCAGCCTCCCATGTAGCTGAGATTACAGGCATAAGCCACCATGCCCAGCTAATTTTTGTATTTTTAGTAGAGATGGGGTTTCACCCTGTTGGCCAGGCTGGTCTTGAACTCCTGATCTCAAGTGATCTGCCCACGTCAGCCTCCCAAATTGCTGGGATTACAGGTATGAGCCACTGGGCCCAGCCTGTCACACTTCTTTTGAAGTAAAGTGTGTCTGCTGGTCATAGCTGATGCTTCATGAGATACTATGGCAATGGATAACACAATCTGTGTGACCATTAATGGTGGTGGTGTGAGAAATGCCGCAGGCAGAAAAGACAAACCTGAATATGTATCTATTCCTGGGAAACATACAGCAGCCCCTCCATAATAGGAAATATTTAATATAGTTTATCTTTCACTGGGTAACTGACTAGTCCTGCATCAAAAGCTTAGCAATAAACTTTGCTGCCATGGTTTGGCACATAGCAGTGTCAATAGCCAACTCAGGCTTGGCAAGGGTAAGTCCATGTGACTGAGTCCATGCATAGCCCCCATCTTGCTGTAATGGCTACTTTGTATAGTAGGAACTGGTGTGACTAGAGAGAGAGGCTGGCTGAAATCTATAGGCGGATCATCTTGTTCACCTAATCATTGAGGGACACCCCGCACAGGGGATGTTCACTGTTGTGGATTTATATAGAACATGATTATCTTCACATTCTGCCTTCCCTGAGGGAACTTTATCCACATACCCTTTCCTAGACCCCTCATTACAAATGTTTCAATCTTTTTCTTTCCAAGTGTCCAAAGTGCCTTCCATTCTATTGGCATTAGTCCATGAAATAACGGGAGCTTGTATTATTCATTTGAAAAGGTGTTTTCTAATATGTGCGGTTAGTGCTATCAATTTCCCTTTCCAAAGAAATGGCTACTTCTTTAGCTGTGAACCACACATTTTTATAATTGTAATCTTATTTTCATTCAATCCAACATATTTTTCATTTCTTTTGAGACTTCCTCTCTGACCCATGGATTATTTAAAAGTATGTTGCTTAATTTCTAATAACTTGGAGAATTTCTTATCTTTCTGTTATTGATTTATAGTTTGATTCCATTATGGTCAGAGAATTTACTTTGTATGATTTCAATTATTTTGAGGATTGTATTATGAGGCCAGATACGGTGGCTCATGCCTGTAATCTAGCATTTTGGGAGGCTGAGGAAGGAGAATTGCTTGAGTCCAAAAGTTCAAGATCAACCTACAGAGTGAGACCTCAACATAGTGAGATAACATAGTGAGACCTCATCTCTTCAAATCAACAAAATTAGTGGGGCATGGTGGCATGTACCTTTAGTCCTAACTACTTGGGAGACTGAGCAAGAGGCTTGTTTGAGCCCAGGAGGTAGAGGCTGCAGTGAGCCATGATCACACCACTGCACTCCAGCTTGGGTGACAGAGTGAGACCCTGTCTCAAAAAAAAAAAAAAAAAAAATTGCATTGTGACCATGCTATGGTGTATCTTGGCAATTTTCCATTTATTCTAGAAAAGAAGCAGTATTACGCATTCTAGAATGGAGTGATCTATAAACATTAGATTCTGTTGCTTAATGTTGTTGTTCATTTCTTCTACATTCTTGTTGATTTTTTGTTTACTAGCTCTTACAGAAAGAGGAGAGGTTTTTCGTTTTGTTTTTTTTTTTTAAATACAATAGAGGCAGGTTTCTCCATGTTAGTCAGCCTGGTCTTGAACTCCCGACCTCAGGCGATCCTCCCACCTCAGCCTCCCAAAGTGCTGGGATTACAGGCGTGAGCCACTGCACCCGGCCAGAAAGAAGAGTGTTGATGTTTCCAAATATAATTGTGGATTTCTACATTTCTCCTTTCAGTTCTGTCCATTTCACTTTCTGTGTTTTGAAGCTCTGTTGTGTGATATACTCACGTTTAGGATAGGTGTGTCTTTTGATGAATTGGCCCTTTATAATTATGCAAGTCACTCTTTGTCCTTGGTCATATTTTTTTTGCTCTGAAGTGTATTTTGACTCCAGTTTTCTTTTGATTAGTGTTTTCATGGTATATGTTTTCCATTCTTTACTTTTAACTTGCTGTATCATTATATTTGTAGTGAGCTTCTTATAGACAGCATACAGTTGAATAATTTCTTTTAATCCACTCTGACCGTCTCTGTCCTTTAATTTGTGTGTTTAGATTATTACATTTAATGTAATCATTAATACATTTACATTTAGGTCTGCCATTTTATCACTTGCTTTCTGTTTAATCTCTGTGTTTTCAATTCCTGTTATCCCTTTTTGGATTTCTTTTAAGTTTTAAAAAATATTTTATAGTATTCAATTTTAATTATCTATTGTGTTTTTATTATAACTCTATGTATAATCTGTTTAGTAGTTATGCTAAAGATTTTAATATACATACTTAACTTTTAGCCTTGTGTGTAGAATCAATATTTTAATATTTTAAGTTTGGGGCAGGAAACTAATCAACATATAGGTTCTTTACCCTACCTCTTTTAGATTGTAGCTATCTTCTATGTTATGCACATTGACAACCCCATCAAAAAAGTTATAGCTTTTTTCTTTCAACCATCAAACATATTTTGAAGAATTCAAGAGAAAGAAAAATTGTCTATTTACTACTAAAAATTATACATTTACTATTTCTTTTATTCTTCTTTCATTCTTCATGTTCCAAGAACTTCAAGTAGTTCAACTTGGCTTCAAAGTCAGGTACCTACGGAGTAGTGGTACAAGTAGTGCCAGATCATGAAGTGTCTTAAAAGTCATAATAAAAAGTTAGAATTTTACTCTAAAGACTCTGAGATACCATTGAAGGCTTTTAAATGAAGAGTGGCATGAAAAAAAATTTCCATTTTAGAAAGATCATGCTGGGATAGCAGGAAGAAAACATTATGGGGCAGGATGCGGGAGGGGTAGAAGGACTAATACTAAAACAGAAAAACAAGTTAGGAAGCCACTGCAGTCATTTGGCAAAAAGTTATGAGCCCTAAGTATGGGACTAGAAGAGGGAAAAGAATGCTGAAGATTTTGATAAGGTAGAAACCATAGAATGAATATCTATCTATCTATTTATCTATCTATCTATCTATCTATCTATCTATCTATCTATCTATCTATCTATCTATCTATCTATCTATCTATCTATCTATTTATCTATCTATCTATCTAGATCTATCTATCTATCTATCTATCCCCAGTAATGTACCACATAAAGAAGTTTCCATCAAAGATGAACCACATGTACAATAATGGTCCCATGTCATATTTTTACTATATTCTATGTTTAGATATGTTTAAATACACAAATACTTACCATTGTGTTATAATTGCCTACAATATTCAGCACAGTAACATGCTGAACAGGTTGGTAGCCTAGGAGCAATAGGCTATACCGTATAGCCTAGGTGTGTAGTAGGCTATGCTATTTAGGTTTTTGTAAGTACAGTCTCTGATGTTCACACAATGATAGAATCACCTAACCATGCATTTCTCAAAACATACCTCTGTCATTAAATGATGCATGACCATGACTCTGTGTGTTTGTGTGTGTGTGTGTGTGTGTGTGTTTGATGCTTGGTTTTAGAAGGCAAGAAAAAGAGGAGACTTGGATGCTTGGCTTCCATATTTCTGACTTGCGTAACTGGGTGGATGATAATTTTACTCTTTGAGATGGAAAATAAGAGAGTATGACAAGACTTGTGATAGTGTGGAAATGTAAATTTAGTTTGTATATTTCAAGTTTCAGATGCCTGTGGATATCCTTGTAGTGGTTTCTCCTGAACAGTTGGTGGTATTGGCATAGAACTACAAAGAGAAGTCTAACTTGGAGACATGGCTTTGTGAATCACCAGCCCACTGATGGCAGTTAAAACCATGGGCCTGGGTGGACTTTCTGTGGAAGAGTGAACCAAATGAGTTGCAATTCTGGGAAGCACCAATATTTAAAGGATGCTGAAAGGAAGAGAAATAATGAAAGGTACAAAGAAGGCAAAGAAAGAGTAGAGCCGCTGGAGCTGAGGAGGTAAGGACTTATAAAGAAGAAACAATGCCAAGAAGTCAAATATGACAAAAGTTGGAATGTGTCCAACAAGGTTAGAAGCCTGTGAGTCACTAAAGACCTTGGGGAACACAAATGTAAAAATTGCTCAGTGAGGGTGGTACAGAGGAGGTGGATGTAAACAAACTGATGGGAGATGGCCCTTGAAGTGAGTTTTGAAAGGTAAGAGTGGAAAACCACTAAAGCAGAATAAATTCCAGGCACACTGAAGAACTGAGTGTCACTAATTTAATCTGTGAGGGGCAACAGTCAGCATTCTTGTCCACCTCAAAGGGCTGACTTGAGGAGGAAATGCATTTATGTGTGTAAGAACATGGCACAAAGCACTAAATATGGCACTACTGGTTACTCTCTTCTTCTGCCCAGCAGCAGCAGGTCCTAGAACCAGCTTCCATTTACATGATTGACATGTGGCTCTCTGAAAATGTGGCCCCAAATTCTGCCCTGCCCTGGATACACCTGTATCAGTCACCAAGAGGAGGAGCTAGTGTGGAATGTGTCCCAGACTTAAGTGACAGAGGGGTATTTATGAAGGAGAAGCACCCCCTTGACTAGCAGTCACTGACCACATCTTGAGAAACAGATGTCCCATGCCACACAATCACGCTGGACAGATGAGGGCCAGGGGTGTGTTTCCAGCATTCCCGTACTCTGCATCAGGTCCAGGAAGTTGACACAGATGCTTCTAAGTTTCAGCCCCTTACTCCTCCCACTAGGTAAGGAGAAGTGCCCAGGGCCACTGGGCCAATGCCTCCCAGGCCTGAGCATTGCCTCCTGGCCCCAAGGGCTGAAGCCTCCTAAGGCCTATGTGGTCACAGAATCTTTCAGTACTATGCATGCCTGAGATGTTCTCTCTCTGGTAAGTCTTTCCTGATCATTGGAAAGGTTGATAGTCAATGCCTGGTTAGGTGATTCTATTATTGTGCAAACATGATAGCTTCAGAGGGCCCAACTAGGGCACAGGGCTAATGATGCAGGCACCGTGGAAGGTGTAGTCTCCAACTCATCTTCTGAACCAAGAAGGTGGCCTGAGAACATTGACTCCAAGAACATCAAACTGGCTGCTAGGGTAGCTGATGAAGCAGAGCTGAGAGGCTTGAGGACAAATCCTTCAGATCTTGGATGGGGCAACTGGACCTAAAGATTGCTCTCCTCAGGACCTGATGTCACTTGAAGGGACTAGGGAAAATTCCAAGTCCATGGCATCCCTCCCCACCATGGTCCTCTTCCTATTTTTCTCGCAATCATTCCTCTCTGTTCTCCAGCCACTAATCCAAGGTATCTTGGGTCAGAGTTACCCTGAGCTGATGTTTTCCACTGTAAACTCTGTGCATTACTAACATTCAAGAGACAATAGAAGGACATTGGGCCAAGAATTAGAATCCTGGGTTCAGGTCCCAGCTCTGCCACTTACTGGTGAGTGACCAGAGAATAAATGTATAAATGTGTATTCTGTTGTTGGGTGGAGTGTTCTATAAATGCCAGTTAGCTCGTTGTTCAATTCTTCTATAACTTTACATAATTTTTGTCTCCTTGTTCTACTGGTTCCTGAGAGAGGAATGTTGAAGTGTCCTGCAATAATTGTGACTATTTCTGTTTCTTCTTTTAATTGTATCAGTTTTTTTTCCCCATGCCTTCTGAAGCTCTGTTTTAGGTGTATTAAAATTTAGGACTGTTATGTCTTATTGATAAATTTACTTCTTCATCATTGCATAATGTCCCTCTCTATTCCTGTTAATAGTCCTCATCCTGAAGTTGGCTATGTCTGATATTAATAAAGCAATTCCAACTTTCTTTTAATTAGTGCTTACATGATGTTTCATTGTCCATCCTTTTACTTTTAGCCAGTTATATTTTAAGTGGGTTTATTGTAGATACAATATAGTTGGACCCTGCTTTTTAAAAAAAACCCAATCTGACAATTTCTGCCTCTAACAGAAGTGTTTGGTCCATTTTCCTATAGTGCAATTATTGATATAATTTAGTTTAAATCTCTGTCATCTTGCTACTTGTTTGTTATTTGTCTCATCTGTTTTCTTTCCTTTTCTCCCTCCCCCACCTTTTCTGCCTCCTTTTATACTTGAGCTTAGCCAAAAGACTGAGAAACTATTCTGCCTCCTTTTAGATTGAGCATTTTTATAATTCCATTTTATCTCCAACATCAGCTTATTAGCT
Source organism: Theropithecus gelada (assembly GCF_003255815.1). Taxonomy (NCBI): domain Eukaryota; kingdom Metazoa; phylum Chordata; class Mammalia; order Primates; family Cercopithecidae; genus Theropithecus; species Theropithecus gelada. The sequence continues at coordinate 70,949,974 of NC_037668.1, read as the reverse complement.
GCACCTTTTTTCTTTTAGTGGTTACTCTAAGGTTGACAATATACCCCTTTAGCTCATCACAGTCTCCTTCAACAAATGTCATAGCACTTCATGTATAGAGTAAGATTCCTACACAGTTTGCTTACATTTCTTCCCTCTTATCCTTTGTCTCTATCATACATCAGGTCATAGATTTTACTTCTACATAATTATAAATTTCACAATATATTGTTACAGTTTTGCTGTAGGCAGTCACTTAGTTTTATCTAAAGAGATTAAACATAAGAACTATTTTATATTTCATGGCTCTTCATTTCTTGTGTAGATTCAAGCTTCTATGTTGTCTTCCCTTGAATAACTTCCTCCAACATTTCTCACAGTGTAATTCTGCTGACAGTAAATCTCAGCTTGTTTTCATTTTCTGAAAAAGTCATTTCTCCTCATTTCTCCTGCATTTTTGAAAGATATCTTTTTTGTGTACAGCATTCTGGACTACCAAGGTTTTCTTTTCCCCCCGTTTTATGACGCTTTAAAGATGAAGCCCTATTGTCTTCAGGCTTGTATAATCGTTTGATCTGTCCACTGTCATTTTTTATTGCTTTATAAGTAAGATTCCCCAACCCCCACTTTGGCTACCATCAAAATGAATTTTTTTTTTACCTGAGGTTTTGAGTATTTTGACTGTAATGGGCCTAAGTGTGTTTTCATTTGTTTGCTATGCTTAGCGTTCTCCTGGCTTCTTTGATGTACAGCTCTTTTATTAACTTTGGAATATTTTTAGTCATCATTTTTTCAAATATTTTTTCCACCTTGTTTTTTCCCTCAGTTTTCTTCTCTGACTCAGTTTACATGCATGTTAGATCATTTGACATTGTCCCACACTCTTGAATGTTCTCTTCTCTTTTCCTTCCTTTTTTCCTTAAGTGTTTCAGCGAATGATTTCTATTGACCTATCTTAGAGTTTGTTGAGTCTTTCCTCTGTTGTATTCTTTTACTGATAAGTCAGTAAAATAAATTATTCACATTTATTTATTTATTTATTTATTTTACTTTAAGTTCTGGGATACATGTGCAGAACGTGCAGGTTTGTTCCATAGGTATACATGTGCCATGGTGGTTTGCTGCACCTATTGACCTGTCCTCTAAGTATCCCCCACTCAAACCCCACCCCACAACAGGCCCTGGTGTGTGTTGTCCCACTCCCTGTGTCCATGTGTTCTCATTGTTCAACTTTCACTTATGAGTGAGAACATGTGGTGTTTGGTTTTCTGTTCCTGTGTTAGTTTGCTGAGGATGATAGCTTCTTTTTTTTTTTTTTTTTTTTTCAGT